>NC_057703.1:3786190-3788402 GCF_014466175.1 Vespula pensylvanica
TAAACAAGAACAACAAATAAAATAGATTCATTAAAAATTGCAATTTGGAACGCAAACGGGTTATATCAAAGAATTTAATAACTGAAAATATTATTCTCCAAAAGGTTTCCTCTGAAAGCCTACACTCCAACAAAATTGACGTGATACTCATAGCAGAAACACATCTCACCGAAAAGAACTACATTAAAATCCCATATTACAATGTTTATGATAATAGATATAATTATAAAACAAGAAATTAAACACTTCCTCCATTGTTCGATTGCCGACTTGCAAATATAAGCTACAGCCGAAATGATCAACATAACATACGAAAACATAACACTAATAGCAGTCTATTGTCCTCTTAATGAAAATATATCCATCTAATAATACGTGAACTTCTTTAAAGTAATAGGGAATAAATTCATTGCAGACGGAGACTACAATGCGAAAAATGCTCAATGGAGTTTCAAAACAACTTCACCTCGAAGCAAAATCCTACACCATGCAATAAAAAGTCTATCGTTAGATACATCATCCACTGGGAAACCCCAATTTACTGGTCAACTGCTCAAGGAAAAACTCCAGGTCTAATAGACTTCGCTGTAATTAATGGTATGCGCAAGACGCGCTACAAAATACAATCCTGTTTAGACCTTACCTCTGATCACTCTCCAATATTACTTGATCTTTTACAAAAACTATCACTTACAATGCATATATAACAAAACCACTAACTGGACCAAATTCAAAGAATATCTAGAAGAACACATAAATTGTAACATACCTCTAAAAATTCCTGACCAAATAGAGTTAGCGGTAAAAAATTTTACAGATACAAAAGAAAACAAGCATGTTGGCCACCAAACAAGAAGAAAATAATATAAAATACTTTTCCTACCTTGACTTCATATGGCAATAAATTAAAGTGAAATGTAAAATGAAAAGTGCCTGGCAAAAACAAAAAAAAACACAAAAGGAGACTAAATGCAATTACTAAAAAAGTTAAACAATTAATACAAAATCACTGCAATGTATTCCATACATACAGTACAAATCTATCACCAAATAGCGATACGAACTATTCACTCTGGAAAGCTATTAGAAGACGTAAATGGCAAATCATCGCTATACCAGCTATCAAGAAGGAAGAATCCATCTGGGCAAAAAGTTCCACGGAAAAAGCCACAGTTTTTGCAAGCTATCTTCACAATACATTTAAACCAAACGTATCTATCTTCTGTAGTTATTCCTAACCAATATTCTTCGCTAGCAAATGTACCAAACTGAAAACATAACTCCAACCTCAGCCAAGGAGGTCCCTAAGCTCATCAATGAAACACAAAGCAGTAAGTCGCCTGGAGCTGATTTGATTAACGGCAAGATACTCAAGGAACTTGGGAAACCAACACTACCACCACGGACAATAAAGACGCTCACCATAATCTTTAATGCGGCCTTAAGATTGAAAATTTTCTCAGCTTTCTGAAAAAGAGCTGAAATTGTTATGCTTGCAAAGCCAAAAAAGACCCCCACTTGCAATCTTCATATAGGCTGATTTCCCTTCTTCCTTTAATGTCGAAACTCCTAGAAAAATACTACCTACGCAGAATGAAAATACTAATCAAGGATAATAAGCTAATACTTCCTCACCAATTTAGCTTTAGAAGCAAATTCGTTACGATCGAACAAATTCATCGAATGACGAACGCAATAACATCGGCTATTGAGAGCGAAGAATAATGTACTGCTCTCTTTTTAAACATAGAGAAAGCATTTGACAAAGTTTGGCACGAAGGCCTCCTATCTAAAATCAAACAAAATTTTCCTCTGTTCTTCTACCAACTACTTAAATCATATCTAAAAGATGGAGCATTTTTTGTTAAAGTCCAGAACTCTTATTCAAAGGCATTTAACATTGAAGCTGGTGTTTCCCGGGGAAGTGTAGTGGGTCCTATTTTATACACTTTATTTACTGTAGATATTCCCACTACACACGATACTACGAATATTCATGTTTTCGGGCGACACGGCTATCCTAGCTACTCACAAAGACCTCACGTCAGCACACCTTTCATTCTAGCAATGTATCATAAAAATCGAGCAACATATCATTAATCGGTGATTAATATTATGAAAAATAAAAGTGAATGCCGACAAGTGCAAACATATCACATTCACCTTACGAAAAGGTACAGTTCCCCTTGTTATCTTAAACAACACTGTCATC
>NC_057703.1:3788502-3812917 GCF_014466175.1 Vespula pensylvanica
TCACCTTACGAAAAGGTACAGTTCCCCTTGTTATCTTAAACAACACTGTCATCCTTGAAACAAATACTGCGACATACTTAGGTATTCATACGGGTATGCAAGAGTAACATGGAAACAATATATAAGAATTAAAACAGAACAAATCTGCGTAGAAAGACGAAATATGTATTGGCTTGCAAATAAAAATTCGAAACTAAACATGAACAATAAGCTATTAATATATAAGACTATAATCAAACCGATTTGGACATATGGAATTGTTATATGGGGAACAGCAGCAAAAAGTTATACAGCTAAACTGGAAGCAATGGAATCCATTATCTTGAGGACAATAGTTAACGCTCCCTGGTATGTTCGCAACGAGCAAATCCGTAAAGATCTCAAGATCAAATCAGTAGAAGGGGAAATAATCAACATGTATGCTAGATACAAAGAAAGACTAAGAAATCACCCAAGTGTTTCAGTAAGGAAATTATAGTTAGAAATTACACTAGGAAGATTATATAGGAAACACCCAAAAGATCTCCTTGGAACATAAATTAAAACAACTCTTCTTATCTGTTTTAAAGATCTCTAATGAGAGAAGATCTACGTGATATAAGTATACTTTGTTAAACGTATCTGCCGAATGTCCATCTTGGGCAAAGTGCAGAGAAAAATGGAGATATATAAAAAAAATTTTTGTCATGGAATTGTCTGTCCAAATCTCATTAAAATGACCGAGTGAGTTATCGTAGCTTCTTGGTGCGAGCATCGTGAAAACGCATTTCTTCGAGTTTGGAAATGTTCAGAAAATCTTAGCATCATCAGTTTACGCACAAAAACAAGAAGAGAATCATCTACTTCACGGTACAAACATACACCATTCAAGGTATGAACTTCTCTTTTGCCGCAAGTTTCGAGGGGCGCCACAGTACTAATACAGTCTTTTTTTCACGAGAAATGTCGAAAATAACAATTACGCCATCAAGCAGAACAAGCGTAATTCTTGACCAATTTTTATGAATATGGTCTCAATTTAAAGATGAAATCTATTAATCCTATTTTTCGATTTTTTGAAAAAGCTTCATATTTGTTTAAAAACTATTCTCGAAAAAATTTTAAATATCATTAACACGATTTTTTTCAAAGAAAATAAAGCTTTTTCAAAATGAACTTTTAAGTAAACTTTTTAAATATTTCAATGATTACACGATTACAATCCTCATTTTTCTCTACTCTCGTTGAATATAATAGAAGATCTTTATATATTTTATCAGATCAGCTTTTTTACATTTCTATTGTATTTTCAGAAAACATATTCTTTCATCAGATTTATGAAAGTTATTCAATATTTCAGTTGCATTAAATTTTTCAGAATATACAAGAAATAGAAGAATTCTCTATCAAATTTGATCGATCACTTAACTTGTGAAAATGTAGGAATCATTTTATGTCGATATATTATGCTTGTCACCATCTGCTTTAACTTATATGAATTTATTGAAATGTTCTAAGACTTTGCAACGCTATATAATTTTTTTAGTGTTACATGAATAATCTTTTATGTGACCTAAATGTTGTTTTCTACTACATCGAAGATTTAATAAATCCTTCAAATTCAAACGGAACATTTATAACATATTAGGAAGATTTTGTAAGGTCTAAGAAGAAACCCTCTTTGCATTAGTCTCGACAACCGTCAGTTTCGCAAAAATGAGATCCCATATTTGCGCTACACTTCATTAATCAGCCACCTCAGAATAGAATCACGGCGATCCTCGATTACCTCAAATTTGAGTCTATTGCTGATCTTAGGCGCCTTTTGGGATGCTAAACTATTAGAGAAGTTGCCTCCCTATGTTCATCAGATGCAACTCAGGCATTCCATTGCGAATTCCTGAAAGACTTTAAGAAGAAACACGAAAAGTGCAAAATTTTATGGAATCCCAAAATCGAAGAGGTGCTCTAAGCGTCTTTGTAATATGAGTAGGCTCAGCAGCCTATGTTGCTACATCGATTCATGAAAGACAGTAACAAAATAAGGAACTTGAGTATCTCCAATTGAATTCCTTCCTCCAATTTTACTTTTGACAGTAAATAACTATTCGCGTACAGGAACGGCTTTTAGAAGGTGTTTATTATTTTCGAGTAAGACATAAGATTACAAAGATACACAGAGATTCCAAAACAAAAAAGAATCCTTTCACTTACGAGAAATTTACAAAACTTATAATCTCACGATTATTTAATATCGTTTTATATCGTATCAAATCGCTTAAAATAACCCTTCAGTCATGCAATGAAACAGTCTCGCAGTAATCCCGCGTTATGTATCGGTAAGAAGCTAAATCAGATGAATACCGATAGATTTCAATAAATTATTTTGCTTTCTTGATTCAGTCTGTGAGTGATTGCAATCCACGCATGATTTTAAAATCCACTCGAAACCAATATTTATCTCTATAGATATGCATTTCTGTTTCATCAAATTACACTAGTTGCAACCAACAGACAAGTGTGAGTCAATATTCACAATATGAATGATGCAACAAACAAAATAATGGTTATCCATCTTTTTATATTTTTTGGCAGTAATTCTCTCTCTTCTTGACGTTTCTTTACAAATACACTTACAAATTGATTATATAAAATTTCGATAATTCATATATGGAAAGATAATGTGAAACTTTCCATGAGAAACTAAAGAAAACAAATTCGTATTGTTATTCCTTTATTTGTAGAAATATTTTAATTATATTAAAATTGCATTGATATTACATTAACACATATTCTTAATATTTTACAATTTTACATAATATTATTCATTTTTTATAAAATATACTTGTATTTTCTTCGATTGACTTTAAATTCATGCTCGAATACAAACGTATTTTGCGTAAAATTTTATTTGTTCGTCTAATTAATATTTTAAAACATTGTTACGTACAATGGATAATTATGTTTATACGTAATAATGTTTTAAAATATTGATTAGACAAACAAATAAAATTTTACACAAAATACGTTTGTATTTGAGCATGAATTTAAAGTCAATTGAAGAAAATCAATGTGTGTCACAACGATTATATCCAAAACGAACGTATACTACCAGGCATGTGTTATCGCGTACTAGGGATCCATCACGTGGCAGACATAATTAAATGATTTTTCCAAATATTACCTTATAGATATTCCTTTCACAAACACTTCACTTATAAAGAGTATGAGTTTTTTAACCGATATTTTCTCAATATATTGAATTCTGCTGAAATATAGCGATATAAAGGAATGTAAATTCGAAAACGAACAACTGGATCAGGAGACAAAAGGATAGGATAAAATAGGAGATCTGATAGATAAACAGGCTGGAAAAAATCAAGAGGAACCATCATTTATTCAGATCGATACACTTCACAAAGTGAATTTTATCGCGCGTATACCTCACGAACTTCACAAGATTCTTCAAAGAAATTGCATTCTCCCATTAATTTTTTGGAATGTGGAAAGCGTTATTTTACGGAAAATAATCGGCAAATTCTGAGTCTTGTATCGTTGCCCTTTTTCATTGTTATCAATGGGTTTAAAATTCTGACGTCTAGGAGGAGACGGGGATATCCTCTGACTATCATCGCTGGTCCGATACAAAAAGCACTCTCCTAATCGCACATCGTAGTTGTTGCACAACACTACAAGCTATGTTTTCAAAATATGTCTTTTCAAAGTACTCGATCATATTACGGGGACCATCAAGAAAGAAACTCCGACGTATTAGCTATTATATATAGCCTACGTTAGTGAAGCTCAAAAAAGAAATTCCAAAAGAATCGGTATCAAGGAAGAAAGAAACTCCAACGTACCAGCATAGTCTACACAAATTTTTAATCATTCGGAATTCGAAAAAGAAATTCCAAAAGAATCGCTATCTGTAGACTACAAAAAATAGAAACAGCGATCCTCATTATATCAAACACAAATGAATATATATCCCAAATGCAGATCTGGTTTCAAAATCGTCAAATGAAGTATAAGAAGGATATCTCAAAGAATATGAAAAGTTCGAATACAACCATGCAATAAATAGGGAAAAATTAAAATTAAAAATCGAAGTTCACGGAAAAATATGAAGAAATTAATATGTAGATATAAATATTTGGTACCACCGAATTCGATACCTTCTCTAACAGAACACGTGTTATTCTGGAAATTCTAAGAGATGCCGTTAGACAATTACTATGACAATAATCAATAACCACAAAATTAACCCAACGTTATCAACGCTGGGACAAAATCATGGTGTTTATCCTCCAGTGAACGTTGCCATGCAACTTAAAATAATTATAAAGATAATTATTATAATAATATTTACTACTGACCGATAAAAACACGAAACAGCAGATCGATTAAAGAACAGAACACATCCTTCTGAAAACTATGTATATAATATGTAGTATAGAGTACTACTACGAAAATAATCAACGATCTGTTAATAAAACAACAGGAAGAATCGAATCAACCTGGAATTTAACTTTAAAGATAAATAATACAGCCGACCATATTAGGAAACAAGCAAGCACACTTAAACGCAATTGTGATAAGTGTAGAAAATCAGAAAAACATATCAGGCAGGGGATAGAGGGATCATCATAAGAAATTTTGAGCATACTGATAATCGATCAACTTTAACTGCTCCTATAAAATAATAAAAATTCTAAGAAAAGATGACTACTTAACTGAAGATATCGACAGGTTTCAAATTTTCTCGATTCCAAGAAACTTGGGCATTGTCAAGCATGCGCTCTTAATCGAATCAGAAGAATCTTTTATGCTGCACGCTATTACTGTTTTATATTCTATAGCCTATTATTGTATTTTCTTATTTTCGTCATTATTCTTATAATCATTATCGTTAATAATAGTATTTCTTGCGTTCTTCTCGTACGTTTCGTTTTATTTTATTACATCAAGTTTAAGGTAACAATACCAAGAATAAAACATAAATTTTCTTGATTGACATAATTAGTACATATTACGTATTAATATGCATGAAATTATTATGAATTAGAATATATGACTTAATAGAGAATGGTTAATTTGTCACAATGGGCGAACTACAAGCGACAATGCATTGTTACACGGTATTTTCACGAAAGTCATAGTAGGACGACTAGTTGATTGTTTTAGGATAAGTGACATCAGTCTATTTATAGCAATTCACCTCTTAGTAACTCGCTATTACTTAATTTTACTCATTTTTCAGCTTATCTTATCCCATCTTGGGAAAATCATAACGGGCAATAGTTTAATATGAGGAAACTTCGGAAGAAACAAAATGCAACGTTCGAAATATTATATGTGTTATAACAAAAATGCTGTTTATGATAACCGCCAACACTAATATTCGTATAAATATATCCGTACCGTAGAATGAAATAATGTTAGTGGTCAGCTGATTGCTAACCAGAATCGCTAAATGTACGTCGATAAAGCAAAAATGAGAAGATTTGTACCTCGATAATGAGATGCATATTCAATCAAAAATTCTGATCGAGGATGCGTAGTCTTCGATAAAAATGACGAAGCTTCACTCTGCTTCCGGATACCTTATGACATAATTTCAAAAAGTAAATCCGTAGAAAGAAAAACGGTATAGTAATTAGAATCAAACAGATTCAGGCATGAATAGTTATTATATGCGCCTCAAACAGAGAAGTCATCGATCCCAGTACCGTCCATCGTATTACAGTACTCACTTGTAATCCGATAAAATAAAAAAAGAAAGCAAAGAAAGAAGTAAAATCAATTAGTTTTAATTCGACATTCAATCTTCTACTCTGTCGTCGATTGATTTTTTCGTCCGATCATTTTTGGAATCACAGTGACTTAGATGACAGAGTAGGCAAATCAATATTTGCCTCTAAGAAACTCTCTCATTTTCGAATATTATGCAACTATTTCAAACACTTTTGGAAAAAACACCCGAATTTTCAAGAACGAATTCCAATTAATTATGGAATTGAAATACTCGAATAATTAAACCGGGACTGCCGTCAGTAACTTATACACATTGAAAGAAAATAAAACATGACAAGTACTTTAAGGCAAAGAGCGATCAACGATCTCGTCACGAGGAACTATATACTCTGGAACGATTCTTCTCGCAAAACTCCTTTCTGCTTTTCCACCTCACAGATCAGACCTAATAGCTTTTTTGATCTTACCAAAGTATTTTCATATTACAAGATATTGAAAAAGTATTCATCGTCTGCGGCTATCACTCAATTCACGATTCTTAAATTCCACTTGGACCGTGCTAAGACACATCGCAGACAGTATCTCACAATAACATTTCCATGTGTTGATCACGATGCGAAGCAGCTTCAGAAGTTAGATACAAGATTTTGGATGCAAGAAGATATTCCACAGATAAAAAGAAACCAATTCGTCACAAAAGAGTTTGAATATAACAATCATTGCAAAGTACATCTTTCGGCTGTCGCCTAAGTCATCGGCAAGTCAAATTGGCAACAATGACAAAATAATGCCTTCAATGTTTATTTCAACGCCTGTTATTCGACTTCTCGTAAAATTATCTTTATTCTGTATATTTGCAGAAATACGAAGCATTCGATCACATGGTTCGAGCCAATCACCAATTTACTATTCCCCTCATTATACAGTTCTACGAAATTATACCGCAATCAAATTGAGAATCATTTTCAACAAATCCAGTCTCACCAGTTCGGGTTCATCACTCAGTAACATTTTGCATACAGATGTAAAAATTCAGCTGAATATCTAAAACATTTTGCTGATGCAGCATCGATTCATCTTTACTGCGGATATTACCAAAATGTTTAGAAAAATCATAGTTCATCAATCAAGTAGGACTTACGGCGCATCCTCTGGGTCGATAAAAATTCCAACATCGTAACTTCCCGTCTCCTAGCGGAAGTAGTTTACGAGACAAAATCAGCAACCAGTCTTGGCGAGGTAGTTGATCAAGTAGGAAAATACAAAATATCTTTTGGCCATTCCAATGTTTGGTTAGATCGCCTCTTAAGGGAGACAGATCGACGATATCTATAATTATTTAAATAATTACAAAGAACTCCTTACTCAGGCTATTCAACTCATTGACATTTGCTTAACAGTAAGCTTATCTTTGACCAAAGCAATCAGCCAAAATTCTTCCACATAACATCCGTGAACAATGGTTCACCATATCCTCATTCATTCGAAAATCTCCAAACCAATATCTTGGATTTTTCGTGAATACCTAACTTAGATAGACTTATTATACAATGCCATATTTATCAAGGTCAATCACCAAAAAAGTTACATTATCGAAAGTCGCTAAATTCTTTCATCCTTACGAATTTCTCTCGACAATCAATATAAGAGTCAATAAACTGTTTCAATAATACTGCCTTGAGAAACACAATCGAAACATAGAACTTCCTTTCTACTCTATCAATTTTGAGAGGAACTCAGGGGATTATACTCGGCAATCTCAACTCCACGTTAAATCAATGTTATGATAACCTTCCCAGACGAGTTGCATGAATTCTCTGACGTATTCAAGTCGGCAATAGCCAGCTGGATGGTTCACGTTAAGGCCACAACTTTTAAGATAGAAACTAATAAGAAATTATAATAATAATAGTAAACTATAGAAATTATAGCCAGATCTGATATGCGCTGTATTTACGCTTTATCCGTTGTTTCTGCGTGACATTGTTTTGTTTGTCAGACAGCCACCTCGTAATGGTTGATCTCGCTTTTTTCCCTTGAAAAATTTTAAACATGTCATCGGCTGATTGGGCCACGTAGCGAAATAGAAAGAGAAGATCGCTTCTCGGGGATCCGATGGCGGGGGAAGAGTTCAAAAAGTGACGAGAGCGAATGGATGGATATAAATAAATTCCGCGTTAAGATCGATAAATATTATATCCTAAATAAATAGCAAATATATTCTTTAACCCGAAAAAAGAAGAGTGACTTTATTGAAATTAAACCCGTGATTCTATAATTTTTTGGGTAAAAAGATTTGCGTAAAAACTGAAATAGAACCGCTGAAACGGCTCATAACACCTAGGCTCGAACTCACACAACTCATAACTTTACCACCATTACTCGCAAAATCATGGGATATGTTTAAAAACCGCCGGTTATAAAGAGGCTCCAGTCAATCTTCTAGAATAACTTTTCGGCAAGGTATCATCATTCGACCAAAATACTTCATAATCCCACGATTATCTTAAAAATGATTTACTCCTAATTGCATTTTTTTTCTTCAATCATTTTCCACCTCATACAGACTTAGATCACGGAATATACAAATCAATGTGCCTATGGATATCACACATTCTCGAATATTACTCAATTAGTCATAACATTCATCCATCGATTATTTAGAGATATCCTTATTGCGAGCGCGTAGTCATGATTATTTTTGCTTACGCCACTTTGTCTCAATCTGTGCGTAGATGCTCTTTTCATTAATATACAGATTATTACGCTCGCTCATTATATTTCGAAAAAATGCAATGTATTGAATAAACATTGATTAAAAAACTCGCTCATTACAATTGACGCGATTGTGAATGGATTATCCACAAACCGATCGAAAATCAGTTAATTTTTGAAAAATCATGTTAATTGTGTCAACGATTTGGCGAATGCCTTGTGGTCCACCTTGCGTTTGAAAAACACGTGTCTGTTTAAGTCAGGCACATTAAATATCACATTATAAACATAGTTCTTTAATTTAGTACTTCTTAAATTCAACTTCTATTTCTGACAAAAACTTGCCTCTATTGAAATCAAACTAATCCAACAATATTTATTTAGAACAAAAATTGACGAGGACGAGTGAAAATAAAACGATAGCTCTTAAAACGATTGTTGAGATTATTTTACCGAGCATTACAGAGTGTAATTTTCAGCATGATTTACCTAATAGAATCGTCAATAACAAAAATTCATCGAATTAATCCTTATATTTTATTATGATTAACGGTCACTTCTTTTAAAGTTTTCATTATTTTTTTTTTTGGTTTATTATTTACTATCAAAGAAGATCTATAGACAATTATTGACAGAAAAAAACAAGGATCAGTATTTCTCAAATATTCTTACATATATAATACGATAAACTGTTTATTGCAGTACTTCATCATATCGCAGGAAACATCAAGAAACAAGGGATAAAATCTATACAAGTCAAATACAATTAGTAAAAGTCGAGAAAGAAGATTTAAAAAGATGAATATATCTCTTTATACCACAGAGCATAGAAATAGACAGTTCTACCATAAATTTCTATCATAAAAGCAAATGCAAATTTGATTTCAAAATTGTCGAATGAAATAGAAGGAGGAGGAGATCTTAAAGAATACGAGAGGTTCGATACAATACAAAACGCAAAAGGCAGGGAGAATTAAAGAAAAATCGCATACCACAAAAATATATGGAAAAATGAATATGTACTTATGACTATTTGGCTCCATCGAATTTAATACCATCGATTGTTTATCAACAATAGCAGTACGTATTAAAAATGTTATTTTTGTTCTACAGCCCACTTATTTTTATAAACAAAACACATATCCTTCTGGAAATTGTAAGAGATGCTGATAGAGAACTACTATGAAAATGGTCAATAACCACGAAATTAATTCTACGCTACCAACGCTGATATAAATTTATGATGTCTAACCTCCAACGGAGGTTGCCATGCAACCCAAGACGCATATGAAAATAATTATTATAATAAACTTTTGATTGACAGGAAACGGCCAACAGCAGGTCGAATTAAAAATTAATGACTTTTTAATTTGTAAACAGAGTCCAAAATCTTCATGATTATAAGAACATACCGAAATTCTTAAATACATGATCTTAATTTGAAAGTTTGGATAATTATGTTTTACCAAAAGTTCTTAGGTGTTCTTAAAAGACATTTATTGTTTCTTGAAACTTCTTAACCTAATTTTTCTTCGGTCAGTCAGTATTTTTATCAGTATAATCAAATTCAAGCCAGACTTCTAGATCCTGACCGAAAAAATAATTAGCATCAAGTCTCGAAAAGGATTCAGTAAATAATTGATTTTTAAAAGTGTCTAAAGAATTTTGATCTACCTTGTATATTATGCTTGTGTTAGTATTATTTATATTTCATACTGGTATTATTTTTCTATTCTATTTGTAATTAGCAGTCAAAATATCGTTGAAATATGAAATTTTTCATGGTAAAATTGTTTTCATTTCATTTTCTGAATGTAAAATAATCATATGCGAATGTAAAAATCGCTATCCCGTCACTACAATCAAATAGACATACTGACCAAATCGAGTCACTATCTCGATAATTTCAAAGTTTATCGACGAGCGCAACTATTCATTAGTACGAAACCTTGGAAAAACGTCCGTTACGTTTGTACCCCCACATGGTGAATAAATCGTGCAACGAGACTCCAAGCGTTACTAATTAGAATCTCAAAATGTAAATTAAAGCTAAAATGAGAAGCCTCATTAATTGTTAACGAGATACATACTAATCACAACACAATTTTAAAAAAGATTATCGATATAGTAATTAATTCGATTTATATTCTATTTGTTAATATTATATATATGGAAAATATTATATGACAAAATCAAGTACAAAATATATGTTAAATACATCATTTTGATTAATACGTACGTTATTTTAAATTAATTATTAAATGGATGTGATTTTTTCTGGTAAGAATAATCGAAAATCGATATATATATATATATATATATATATATATATATATATTATATACTTATTAAAATACAATGGAAATTATCGATCTGTATCCTCGCTTCATGCTTAATCAGAATCTATAGATACGCATATATTCTTTGTACATATACGAAAACTAAAAGTTTTCGATGTATCATAATGGATAACTGATCGATGTCCGTCTATGAAAGCGGCTAAATTAAATGTATTTATTGTTTTGTCTATTAATCTTCCCAAAGACAATGTATAACGTTATTATCAACGTTCAGATAAAAGGATAAAATATTTTACGCATTTATAAATCTGATACGTTCTATGATCTATCATCGTATTATGGAAGAATACTCGTGAAAGAGTATCGTTTTTCCGAAATGCATATTATCCATAATTGTAAATTAAAATTTGTTCACAGCTAGAATAACCTTTTTTCATCGCTTATTTTAATATAAATTTAATAAAATTTACTTGCCGAATTGGCTGACGTGTAACGATTACATAATTTGATGTAATTTGTCGATCAGTAACAAGTATTTCGCTCGATTTTAATGATAAACACATGAATCGAAAATAGATGAGAAAGAACCTAAAGATTTTAATTCCTTGCTCAATCTATCATTTAACTTCTTGAGGCATCTTTATCGTCTCAATCTTAATTGAACTAATTTTATATTTCTATGAATCATTCAAGCTGACTGTAAATTACATTCAAGCAGATTTTTCAAATATACCATAGTTACGTCGATTGGATGTATGTGCATCTCATAATGAACAGGCAACACTGCAATTAAACAAATTAAGATTTATACGCCCAAGTGCAAAAATCTCATTAAAATTCTTCGAAGGTCTTTGATTAAAGCTTCGAGCTACCAACCTAGGTTTACTTCTGTCGATACTTTCATTTGATCTATATTTATTAGTTAACGTCATAGTGGTACTTGTGATATTTCTTCCTTCTGGTTACACGACTAAATCCCAAACGTCCTTATCCAGCATAAATCGAAATTCTGTTACCATTGTCATAAGCCAATCATGATAAGGCAGTTCCCATTGAAACTGCAACATTTCATCCAGTTGAACCTATCTCTTAATTACCATGAGCTTTGAGATATACGTTTTGGGATGTCCTTCTTTTTCTTGCCTTTAAGATTCCAAAGTGTCTATGGCGTCTTCTCAGTTTTGCATCAACTTTATAATTATTCCATTGAGGTAGATCTGGATCGGACTAAATTTTATCCAAAAATTCTACCTCTACATCATTATTCTACTTCATCATCCTTAAAATTAATCTTTGGTTGCACTTTTTCTTTATTATGGCACAATCATCGGTAAACTTTGTATACCAATTAATAACGATTCTTTTAGAGTTTATATCTAATAAACGATAACCTATAGAGTGTTCATAGAAACCTACGAATTGTTACTCTTGCCTTATCGTCTAATTTAAATTTTGGAAAAAAAATGAGTATAAGCTCTGAATTCAAATACATATATATCTTATTTTAGGTTTATCTTAATTTAGGTTCTATTCTACCTTCCATAGAAAGGATTTCTGTTGTTTTATTATCATCCGATCAAACCGAATAATCGGTTTTGCGAATAATCGGTTGTGAGTAACTACTTTATCCCAATAATTGCATTCAAGTTTCATGTCAATCAATAGACATATTATATCTAGCGATTTGTTTTTTTTTTATGCAACTCCTTTTGTTCAAGAGTATAACTAACATTATACTCTATTAATAGTATATTGACTTTTATATCCTTTTTACGAAATAATACTTTATTAATATATTTGGTCGATCAGATCTAACCTGAAATCTTCCCGCACTTCATCAAATTATGATTTTACATTTTTATACGAATTCTTTAATTTTCTTTGTAATTTCCAATAAATATATGACAATGTATCGACTATAATCGCCTCGATAATGTTAATAGATAATGTTTTTCGACTGGTATTATAGTTTTACAGATTTACAAACATTCGTACGAATTAATTCCAATAATGATCTATACTTGTTGTTTGATTCTTAAGGGAATGCTTTCGTAATCACTTTTGATGACTATTCTCCGGTTACTTTGTTCCAAATAACTGCTTCTGTGATAAATTTAACACGTTATCATCCTCTGATATATCACTTCTGAAATTCTTGCGCCTTAATACTTCATCAATCAATTTTCCTCTCACAAGATTTAAGATTAGCTCATCTTCGGTCATAGTTTCCAAAGCCATAATGAAAATGTTGAAAAATTCAGGAAGATTATTTAATAGTACAGCTATAATAAATTTTTCCCTTAAAACTTCCCCTAGAATTGAAATATGATACACAACTTGTACTACCTTTCATAAATGTATTGTTCCATTCACAATTTTTTGCTAATTTTTGTTGGTTCTCTTAAGTACATATTCTCAATAGGATATTTTCTTAATATTTCCCATGCTTTCTTAGCGATAGTAGTATCCTTAATCCTTTACGATGACAACAGTTTCAACTCAAACTCAATCCAGACGCAACCCAACCGTATACAATAGTTCAACGCGAGCCGTGGAGGAATAAGAGTTTCGCACCAAGAATTCTTTCTGTACATATTTTATTTTCTATACAATAATTTTGTTTATAGATAGATGCTATACAGATATACACACACACATAATTATGTTCATTAATAACAATTTACAGAATGATACATTTCAAAACAATATGGAAAGTGTAATGCAACAAGACATTGCTTGCATTCCTAGGCAGTTTCATTTCGTTCTCTATTTTTAGCACATACTTTACATCTTCTTCTAGGGTTTCTTATTTTCAGTAGGTGTATATATAATACATAAGGAATATTCTTTGAAAAATGCACCCATTGCATTGCGTATTATTAGCAGGCATCCTTTTCTGCGTTCGATAATCAGAAATATAAATAGCTTTTACGATTTTTTCTGCCACATCCAGTCGAAACTTTGAAACAAAATATTTTTTAGTCTTTTCTATATTTATTATTTTACAAAATAAAACATTAAATAAAAAAATATTTTTTTATAACCTTTAGCATATTTTCTCATCATGGAAAAAGAAGATGAGTAACTATTTTGTACATCGACTTTTCCCATGCCATCATTATTATTTAAAACGACCTCAGGTTTTGTAACCGTTTTATTTGGATTGTTGTTATTTTTTCATTTTTTCTTTCCCATTTTAATCATTTCAATATTGTTGTGCTTTATGGAAAGTAAATGTATACCTTTCTTATCTTTTCACTTTGCAGCTAAAATGCCATTGCATGTTCTAGAAAGAACTTGAAATCTTCTCAATATTAGCGTTGCAAATTCTTTTGGCATATTCCTCATGTTCAATCTAACTGTTCCTATAGTATTAATTTTTACAGGGTGCAATTTTCGATACAGACAACAGGATGTGTTCATAATCCACTATTAGTACGCACAAAGTCATCAGACATTTTTTAATGCATTACTATGATTTAGATTTTGTGATCTAGATTTGCACAACTTATATTTTATACCAAAGCGCGCTCTTTTTAATTTGCGATAGACAATCTTTATACTTCATTAGAAATTTATTTAATGATACGTTTCCCTCGGGTGTATAAATATATTTAAACCTTTTATTGAAATAGACTGTTATGTTTTTTAAATTTTATGAACAATCGCTTTTATGTACCATTTCATTATTAGTGAAATGTAAGAAACGAGTCAATTCTACAAAATGACACAAATCTACAAAATGTCATTATTTTTCGAAACATTAGAGTTTCAATTAGATTTCTCCTTGATGAATAAAATTCAATGGTTGACTTTTTCACTTGTATCATTAAAATGGATAAATCAAAATGTTGTTTTATTTCATTTATATTCATATCCTTCCAATTGTCTTCAAATTTGTTTAATTTGCGAATTTCATCTCATATCGTCTAATTTGTGTAACGACAAGCTTCTGTTACGAAAATTTCCCAAAAATCTTCCATCATTATTTTACTTTTTATTTATAAAGGTGTAATATTCTGTTATAAGGATTCATTTATCTCAGAAATTTTGAAATATTGCCAAATTTTGTCCTTCCATACCCATTCTTTAGATATAGATTTATTTGTCTTCTATATGCGTAGTTCTAACTATTCCTATATGCTATATCCGAAGTAACATTGTCGTTTTCACAATCTTCACTATAAATTTCTTCCTCCTAATGAGAATCTAGACTTTTTGCAAAATATTAAATTTTATTTTTGTAAAATAAAAATATCACTACTGTATCTGGTACCACTTTCTTCACTATAGCTTGTGATTCATCGCTTTCTTTCGTTAATATGATATCATTAAGTTCACCGTCGCTTTCCATTTTAAAATAAGAGTAGAAATTACTAAGAAGTAATAAATTTATTATGTTTTGCTTGGGTTATGTTTAAATAAGCTTAAAATTAAAAAAATATTGCAATAAGTACACGTATCTTTATGAGAGCTTGTAATGTGTTGCTCACTTACTACACGAGGTATTATTGTTGAAACAATTTCAAATATGTTTGAAAAACAATTTCAGTGGAGATGCCACATATGTTATTTTTATTATTAAAATAACTGACTATGAACGTGTGTAACACATTATCTCCAATTCTGAAACAAAAAGTTCTTCACGTGCGTGGCACATTATCTTTAACTTTGAGGCAAAAAAACTTTCGACGTGCATAATACGTTTTTCCAGCGTAAAAGTTTAATTGATCCATGTTTTCCACAAGAAGCTCGAGCTCGCCCATCCATCTTAATCTATTTATCGTCTACATCTTTTACTTCGTCTTTACTTATCGTCGTGCCACAAATTTTCTTTTATTAGTAGTTATTTTACTTTGTATTTCCATATTTGAAAATTCGTTGTTCAATTTCGTGTAAAACATATATCGGTTATTCTTCTGTACTATGATCTGGGCTTATAACCCTTAGAAAAATTTACTTAAATATCGATACGTAAAGTCAAAAAAATAATGGCACTTTATAATTTATAAAATTAAAGAATAAGGAAATAATTGCAAATTAAACTATTAAGACACGCTCGATTAAATCGATAAGAATTCGATATACTCTTGAGAAGCAAATCGCGCGACACAGTAATTTTGAAAAGTAATCTATGATCTATATTAATCTATGTGAATCTATATAATCATAAGTCTATGTATCTCGATCGTAAAAAATGGACACCTTTCTCAGATACTTTTTCCTCAATCGTTTTCTGTAATATTATACGATTCCTTATCTTTTAAAATACTTACAAAATAATTGTAAGTAAAAGTATTTCTATTCATAAATAAAAATATTTTTTTGTAAACCTGAATTAGTATATTATAAAATTAATGTTTTTTTACGATAAGATATTATCGAGGGAATGCATCGAAGTCGATGTCGTTTGAATGGCCGTGGAAAATGGCTCTTGAAGAAAATTCATTTGTTCCACAAACAGTATGTTAGAATCACTGCTGCGTCATTACAGTCGAACGAGCATACTGAATCGGGTGATTATCTCAAGTCATCCGATAATATACATGATAATGACAAATTTACCGATGAATGCAATTGTTCGTTGATACGAAACCCTGGAAGACAGTGCGGTAAATAAATTGACCAATATCGACACATGACCACCCATCGATAGACACGTGCGATATAAACGACATATGATGAGAAGTACCAATACGTTTCTTTTGTTTTCGTTCGTTACCATTTTTTCTTGTTTTCTATGTTATGATCGTATCACTAATTCCTAATGCTTTTGTTTTATTCCATTGTTTACTCACTCGAATTGTCATGCTTAACAAACTTATTAGTTTTTTTTTGTGGGAATGATTTGTAAAAAAAATATGCGACCGAGACAAGAGAATCTTACAAGAAGCAAGAAAAACAGGGAAAATCCACCGATATTGAAAAATTACTGGAAGAAGAAAAGAAAAAAATTTTTCAATATTTGAGTCAAAAAAAAAAAAAATAATAGGATAGCACATCGAACAAAACTGGAAATTCACAAAATCCATACTGGAGATATACAGATAAGCACGAATATTTCTAATTCTTCTCCATCTCCTCTGCAAATAGAACATATATCAAATATGAATACTGATAAATATTTGTTTCGATCATCAAGACGTCAAATAGTACAATTTCGTACTTTATAAATAGCATTTTGTCAATAGGGGTGGATGTCTTTTCCCTTGTACATTTGCGGATATCTATTCAATTTCAAAATCCCGCAATAGTTTTATTAGCATCATAAAATTAAAATGTAATATATCCGCTTTGATTGATAAAATTGAGATTAATGATACATCAGAAAAAAATTCGAATGCTAATACCCCTATGATGGGGGATGACATCCGGAATAATATCTACAGATGGCGAATATTCGTAATTAAAAGAACTTTATGCCGCGATAGATATATTATGCTGCACAAGTAATAGATGAGTAAAATACCATACTATTGTATTTAAAGTTTTCCGTAATATAGCGTAAAGACTAATGTCGAAAGCTACAAAGGAGGAGGCGAGGATTTTCAAAACAAGCTTGTACTTATGTGAAAATTACTTTTCAAGTTTGCCTATTTTTATGCATGATGTTTGCAAAGGAAATAATATCTTTAAAAAATTAGACACGATTGTCTCGTGTAAAAACTTTTATCTTTCGAATGAATCCTTGATCGTCAAATTCGGACGAACATGCAAATATGTTTGTATCGTTACGTTATACTATATCGAGAAAGTCATGCATGTAAGTTGTGTCTAATTTTAACTTATTACGTTACTTTGAAGAAACAATTAAACTATAAATATTTAAACAATTATAATGAATACATTATTTAAACATATATCATTGTTTATAATCCATCAGTGATAATTGTCATTCAGAATAACATAATGTTTATTATAGCACGTTACTTGTTAGTGATTTGCTTTCGTCCAAAACTAATGTATATATTTCTCTAATCCTTCCGCACGATATTTCTTTTAGATTATTTTAAACACAATTATCTTTTAATATTATTTGCTATTTTTGACTTGATATTCATGCTTGTTGTTATTTCGAAATATGTTATTAGATTATTTACATAAACATGCGGACATTTATCATTAGCCAAATAAAACCCACAAAATGATGTTTGCAAGAAAAACTATGTCCTAACATTTGACCAACATATAATCATGATCATGTCTTCGTTCGGTGGCGCATTTCTCTTTTCGAATCTTTCAAAAAAATCAAGAATTTATAAGTTTCTTGGAGCAGATTCAGTTGTTTTAAAATTCACTACGTCAATTTTCTCCGGAATCTAACATTAGCATTTCCTTCAAGGATTTGTCTTTCTCTGTAGTTGTCATAAACCTTCTCTTTCACACAACTCACATGCTACATATGTATAGCTATACTACATATCCTACGTATCTATATACGTAGAATTATGATTATAATTAATACAATAGGAGAAATGATTTTCATTTGCCACATTACCATGCATATGTATATTGTGCGTCCATCGATGCAAGTATCATCAATAGCCTATGATACAATAGCTTATAACAATAGCCTAAGATACGTTACCACGAATTTACTGTTATCTTTCTGTTTTATCGGTACTTCGTATTGCGTCGCGAGGAGTACCATTCATGATTTAATTTATCATGAATCAACTATTCACAATTCGCGCGTTAGTCGCTGTCGATCATTTAAAATTTAAATCTACATTTAGTTTTATATGTCTATCGCAGTAAGACTGTTAATTTCCATGATGTATTTATCTCTTTCTTTATTGTTTTCTAAAAATATTTAAAACTAAAACATTTAAAAGGAACATTTGGGACGAAACGAAATAACAAGATAAACGAAGGGTCAAGAATTTCAGTACTTTTTGTGACGGAACAATCTATAAATATATTTAAATAATATTATTACCATTTTATTATTATAATGAATGGCTTTAGGCAAATGCAAAAATATAATGCACTCAACATCATCGAGTCTATCTAGAAATTGCATGTTTCGTTTATCTTATAAAATACGTATTAACTCTGTAGCAACTGTTCATACATTATTTCCGATGTCTGATAATCAATTTAGTTCTTCAATTTACCTACGCTGGAGGGTACAACGTACCTATATAATTCATTCGATAAATTGAAAAAGGAGACAGGTATTTTAACGCGCTTTTAGTTCATTTTTTTCCACATCCATCGCTGAAGTTACAGATCTTAAGCTTTATTGCATGCATACTTAAAAGAAGATGGTATTATTCATGCAGGTGTTAATTACATTACAAGCTTATTTGGCAAGTTCATTTAGTAGTTACTGCAGATCATAACAGGAAATTTAATCTTCTTGGTGTAGCAGTTTGCAGTAACGAAAAAATTTATGATTTTATTTTTCAGAGTTTGAAGCAAGCAGTTCAAATAATTTACAACTTTGAGACCAAACGTTTTGGTTGCTTATACATCGGGAATAGATATAAAAATGTATTCGCTAGAGAAGCCATTGTTCTAACGTATTGGGCACATATAAAAAGATGTACGAGAAATACAAGCTTTACCTAAATTTTTACGTTATGAGCTTTACGTAAAAAAGTGGGCACATGAATTTAAATTCTTAAAATACTTCCAAGAAGAATGGTTCGATAAAAATCAAAATGGATAAGAATTGGTAATTTCATCTAATTACTCCACATATCGACAATAATATTAAATCTACAAATCATGTAATCAAAAATGACACGAATACTTTTTGGAAAAAATTATCACGTTCTCGACTTTGTTATATCCTAATGAAAATGATAGAAGACTTTTCTAAAAACTATAAAAATAATATTCAAGAACTTTCGGACGTATTTCTCATCTACTTAAAAATATGTACAAATGTTTTTAGTAAGCTCGAGTACATGAAAAAATATAGATATGAACAATGCTTTAGAAAGAATATACCTTATTCCTATTGGAGAATATATAAAGATATATATGGAGAATAAATAAAAACAACTTAAGAGTGAAAACTGAAATTCAAAAAATTCTGAAATTTTTGCTACAAGTAAAGTATGTAATCCATGATGTAATCTTATTTTTCCATGTTATAATTCAATTCTAAAGGGTGAAATCATCTTTTGAAAAAAAAATCAAAATTTTCTTCTCCGTAAAATGTCTTGAAAACGGTAAAGAACAGCAAAACGTATTTACAAATGAACCACATATTTCATCTCATAACGATAATGAAAAATAGCTAACCTATGAAGCAGTTAAAATAAATGAAGTCACATTTATAAACAAAAATTTGAAGATTAATAAATCTCCCGAATACAATCTTATAATAATGAAAATGCTAAAAGAAGCATCGACTATATAACCATTTTAGGCAATCAGATGTATAACCATTTTAACTAACTCAGGATTGGTTATTTTTTGCAGATTTGGAAATGTGCTGAAATAATCCTGCTACAAAAGCCAAGTAAAAACCCCAGATCACCATCATCATATAGGCCAATAACTCTTCTACTATCTGCAAATTAATGAAAAAAACAATAAATAAAAGGCCAAGAAAAGAAATCATTGCTAAACAACTGATCCTGGATCATCAATCCGAATTTAGAAAAAAACAACATGATCGGGCAGATATATGGTAAACAAAATAATTAGATCCACTGAAGAAGACAGTTGCTACTACACTGCATTATTTTTTGACATGAAAAAAGCTTTCGATAAAATCTAGCACAAAAGGCTATTAAAGAAACTACGAGTATCCTTCTCAAAAAACCTACATCCACTTATATACTTCCTACTTTTCAAACAGATATTTTTACGTCAAAATCGGAAACGTAAACTTTTCGCTAAAAAAGAAATACATGTCGGACTACCTCGAGGAAGCATCTTAAGCCCTATTCTACTCTCTTTCTTCATAATTGATTTTTCAACCATACCTGTTACAGAAATATACATCTTTGTCAACGATACATGTATCGTTTTCGTACATAAGAAATAGAAACTGCAACAAAAATTTTACAAAACTATCTATACAAAATGGGAAACTAGACACAATCCAATAAAATTAAAATAAAATAAACAAATGCTCGCATATAATAATTATACTTAAAATTCTATTTGCAAAATTAAATTCCAAAACATAACAGTCCCATAAATTAACTTTGTTAAATATTTTAGCCTCCACCTATATAGTAAAATAAACTGGAAAAAATATATCCAGGAAAAAATCAAATAAATAAAAAATACAAGAAGATGCACGTACTAAATAAAAAATCCAAAAGGATACAGTACTTCAAAAAATTTCAAACTGAGTACAACCAATAAGGTGTTAATAAGCAATATCATTTTAAAGCCCATCGGAAACGAAGATGGCTTGCAAATCTGGGACATGGCAAATCCAACATAAAGAAATGGAGAACCTACAATCTATTATTCTACGTACTGTTCTGAATGCACCTTGGTTCGTTAGAGACGATAATATTAGGGAAATCCTAAAAATATCATCAGTTGAAGAAGATATTATAAATTTCTTAAAGACACATCAAGTCAGTATAAATCTATTCGAGAAAAGACTTCATAAACCAACTCGAAATCAACTTCTAATCACCATACATGCAAATAAAAGCTGCAATACTATTATACTATATAGTTTAGTAATTATCTATAAATGGTATACAAACAATTATTAATTGTATATAGCAATTAAAAACACGAAAAGAAAATTGAAGGAAAAATTTTGCTATGATCCGTTTACTACTAAAATAACAGAAATTTATTAATTGTGACAGATCTATTATCCATGACATAAATTTAAAATCGTGGGTTTTGGAGGCAAAAGACAGTGTATTTATCTGAATTCAAAGCAAGTAAATGGTGGATTCCGAAATTTAAGAATGTATATAGAATCATATCTTGCAATATAACAACATTCAAAACGCGATCTATATTTCAAAATATGAATAGTTCGCAAAATTTTACAAAATCTTTTGTTTCATACGTAAGGTCTAACATTCCAACTATATGAATATATTAAAAAGAAGCGTCGTTATTATAAGTTAACCCTACCTGTCGAAGATAAAAAATAAAAAGATGGCTGATGTACTTGCCTAAAAGTTTTACAGAACTACATCTGTAATATAATGTCCACACACCAATATAAATACAAGTAGATATTCGTTTTATTGAGAATATGTTTTCAATAGCAAAACAAAATTCGCTAATGACTGACCTAGAAATACTGTCAATAAACTACTTAGCAAAATTAAATATCCTTGCCAAAAATGCACTACTGTATTTACTTTACTTAAGTATGCTTATAAATGTGTGTGCGTGTGCGTGCGTGCGTGTGTGTGTGTGTGTGTGTGTGTGTGTGTGTGTGTGTGTGTGTGTGTGTGTGTGTGTATTCTATACGTAAATATGCTTACAAATATTTCAAATAAAATAAACTATTGTTCGCATTCTGCTAAAGGTCCTATCAATAATTTATTCATATTATTAGAGACAACAGACTCTCAATTGTTATTCAAGTATTCTATTGAATGATTGTTAAAGTAGTTAAAGCAATATGCCTAAACGGTTTTGAGTTTAGCAATACTTTTTTTCTAACAAATCTTATGTGTACCAAACATATAAGAAAAAACTCAAATATGATAAGTGTACAACTAATCTTATCAAACATACGAAAATGCATAAAATTTCAATGGGTAACAAAGATTCCAGTATAACTCGTACCCTTATGATACTATTTTAACTTTATATAATTTTAGTTATTAATACACAATTGAATTATGTATAAAAATATTTCCTAAATCATTATAATAATAGTATTTCTTTTAAAGCATAATATGAGGAAAAAGAAAATTGATTCTTTAATGAACAATTTAATTACCGTTGATCTTCAATCACTATCTGTAATGGAAAACTCAGCATTCATTCCATTGATCAAATTTTTTAATCTAAGATATTATCTGAGTATAAAACAACTAAAAAACTAAATAAATAATAGATATAAAGATGTAGTTAATGACAATGCAACGAATATAAAAGCTGCAATTAAATTATTCGATTCATCAAGAATTAATGTCCTATGTTCTGCATACACGTTAATTTAATAGTAAGTAAATATACGTGATATCCGCCGCATTGACAAATATCAATAACTATTGTAAAGGCAATACTGTCACGTCAGATAAATTGTAAGAAATCCAAAATTAAGTTATATCCTATTATAAATTAATAATAGATTATTAATAATAAAAATGCGATAGAACTTCATATATTAGATGTTTCAAAGATTAATAGAACTGAAATTGTCGTAATTGACACGTAAAATAAACTTTAGTATCAATAAAATACATCTTTGAATTATTAACAGATTCAGATTGAATGCGCTTAGTATTGTTACTCCCATATTAAGAATTTTTTTTTAATTACTAAAGAAATTAGTAACGAAAAAGTATAAAATTATCAAAAATAGTAGCAATTAAAAAACAAATAATTGCTCTTTTATATGTTTCTACTAATGATTTTAGTTATGGAACATATTTTATAACACAATCTGATACATTACACGCATTATTATTTAAATGATATTGAAAACAATTGTTTTTATATGTTAAGTTCATTATTAGATCCACGGTTTAAATTATTTTTTTCTAAAATCGAATATGTTTCTCGGGAATGGGACGCATTAATTGATACAGCTACAAATCATATTCACAATGACTATCTACTCGTAATATCTGATATTAGACAAACATTCATAAATCAGAAGGAAAACGAATTGTTCTGGTTATCTTTTTAAAGTGAACTAGTTATGTTATACACTAGTTATAGGATTAGTTATGAATTATACTAATTATGAATTACAATATACCTAGTTCATTGACTACTGTGTTAGAAATGGAAAATTATTTAACATGACAATAAATCGCCAAGCGAATCCGCTATTATTTTAGTAAATAAATTCAAATAAATATCCGATTTTAACAAGAATTGTACGGCAATAACGTTGCATAATAGCAACCTCTGTATCAGAAGAAAGAGAATTCTCAAAGATAGGGAATATTATAGAAAAAAAAAAGTAGGTTACAATCAAGAATTCTAATTGAAATAATATTTCTGAACAATTATAAATGTAGGGAATAAAATACCATTATAACCATTATACGGATTATTTAAATTCTGTTATAGAAACACTATTTCAAAGGTACGAGTACTGTTTGTGAAAGCTCCGATTACTTATAACATACTTGAATTATTTATAAATACGTTTTCAAGACTTGAATACAAAACTAACATCTATGAAATGATTATATTGCAAATATCGCCGTGAAAATTTTGTGATTAATAATCAAACCCGTGATTAATAATCAAAACCAATGAAATGAAACTTTATTATTGAAATTGATTCGAATACGCAAATACATATTCAACTAGATTGCATTACTATTTATTGCTAACTTCACATTTTCATGATGAGAAAATATTAAATGACAGTATATATAAAACATGTATAATAGATTTCATAATTGCAATATTCTAGAGAAACGAAAGTGTGAAGTGTTGATATACTTAATACAGGTATGAGATACGTTAAATTCTTGAATTTTATAGAAAAGAATTTCATAATAAATCCAAAGTTCTAAAAACTATTTCAT
>NC_057703.1:3813017-3817667 GCF_014466175.1 Vespula pensylvanica
ATTTTATAGAAAAGAATTTCATAATAAATCCAAAGTTCTAAAAACTATTTCATACTGACATGTCTCGCAGTGCAGAGTACATTGTACAACATACTGAAAAATCGTAAATTTTCTTTCGCAAATCCCCAGAGACGAGGATTTTCACTACTAAGTGACGATCTGCGTTTTACCCGTATATACTATTTAAAATTAAATAAACATACAGAAAAGTAGGCTGTTCGTCTATCCATTCCTATATTTAAAAAATAGCAAAATATTCATTCCAACATAACGCTTCATTTTTACACAAACCTTATGAGTTATGTGTAAAAATTAGAGAGAATGTATGAAAACACTACTGATATCGAAGATGAAACGTATCCAATTTGTAACTAATTAAAGGTACGTTACCGAAATTGACTGTCAAGGGTAACTATAGTGTAAAGTACAACTTTCAGTATAAATAAGTGCAGGAAGTACTGCAACATAGTCAATTAGTAAATATAGTACTTGTAAAAGCATACTAGTAACATAAGAATATTTTTCACTTTTCCACTATAATTTTGTTTAATCTAATGTTCAAATATATTTTTGCATGAGGAAATAAATTCAATGTAAACATTCGCACTCAGTTTCAGGCAGCAATTCAAGTAGTGCGCAAGGAGCAACAACGCTTGTTTATATCAGATATCATCAAAACTCGAGGAATTACTGGACCATGAACGAATTCCTATGTTCTTTCTATATTCTTTTAAGAATTGTAGGGTGATACCTCGAAATGGCTATAAAATTATTTGATTATTTGAAAGAATTCTGGATCGTGATCATATTTTCGACAACGTTACCGATGTCAGTTCAGATTCGAGGATCGTTGGAGAACCATTATTGCTTGAAAAGTTTCAAAGCTTTACGAAAATGGATTCTACAAATGAAATTGGTTCAAGTAAGGATGAGATTGGTTTTTTTTTTTGTTACGTAAGTAATAAAACACTTCATGATGAAAGCAGTAATCAAGTTAGCGATGAAGTACGCTCTCGTCGGATTGGATATAGCGAGTTTGACCAAAGAAGAATTCTGGTCATTTCTTGAAGTAATAATAAATAGGGGGGGAATCATGCCATCGTCAAATTTACAAGAATATTGATCAAGGAATAACGTAAGCAACATTTCTTTCTATTCAAAAACATTCACGAGAGGCAAATTCAGCCAAATTCTTTGGATACTTTGTTTTAAAGTAGCAGTAAAAAGCTTACCTAATATCCGCAAAGTCGTCTTGACGTTTTAATTCTCCTTAACGGAAAAGCCGTCCAGTATGGATTAATAGGTACCGATATACATATATATATATATATATATATATATATATATATATATATATATATACACACACACAATAACACGAGTACTTTTTTTTATTCATTACTATATGATTAATCTGATATTCTAAATAATGAAATATTTTCGAGACGTATGTATATATGTAATTAAAATTTTAACGTAACGATGTGTAGAATCGACTACCCAACATTCGCGAATTCATCAGGGTGAAACTACATCGTGCAAATCACTATTGCAATCGGTAGTAAAAGAAAACTAAAAATTGAAATTAAACTATTTTTCTTTCATAAAACACCTGCGTAAACGAGCAAAAAATACGAGAAAACTAACAGGAATAAATAGGAAACAATAGTCTATCTAATATTTAGTGCATGTGCGATGACTTTCCAAACTTTTTTATTCAGCAATGACCTTACTCTATCTTTTACTATTACTCTATTTTATTCATCCAAAAACAACGATTTTGTTGAGACTCATCCTTTATTAACACACTTCATTAAATATAATTTTGCAAAAATAATTAAAAAGCCTCGGTAACCCCTTTCACCAAAAATAACTGTTCTTGTAAAAGAATAAAACCAATTCCCACGATCGAATCGTCGCGTTTGTCTTCTTACTCATTTTTTGGTATAACGATATCAATATATCGAGCTAGATTCTAATTAAATAGACTAAATACGAAACAACGGGTGCAACATAAACCACCTAATATACTTTTTTTGACGATATCAGGTAAATGAATGCTCGATGTCACTACGCATACTGCAAGCAAACACGAACAAAAACAGTATTAATTAACTGCACTATTAATTAAACGATTTGTACTGACCCTATCCCGAGCTAATAGACACGCATAATAAAAGTATAATGAAAATACACAATTAAAAACGTACTACTCATAAATTAATCCAAAAGAAGAATTACTAATGACGATGTACGTCAGTAATTTATCGAACAAATTACAAACTTTCGAGAATCTTTCGTTCTAGGTATGATGAATACTAGAAAGACTTAAATTATTAATAATTCCTGCAGTCACTACTTACGAAGTTTCATAGTGGCTCCAAAACACGCGTCCATGTCGTAGGCCGAAAATGTAAGAGATTAAAGTTGTGATGATCAAAGATTAACTCAATGTCATTTGTCATTGATGTCAAGCCAATGATGATCTGAAAAAGAATGTAAAGAAATGTTTATAAAACTTATTGCGATAGAAACAATTGCAAAATTATACTAATCATAAAATTTGGACATTTACTTATTAATATACTTTTATAGAAGTATAATAAGTTCTTCATCATCTTCCGTAATGCAACAGTGGCTCTAATACATGATAATCATTTGTTAATTGAAAAAAGGACATGGAATTTAATTCTCAAATATCTACTATTTCTTTTATACACAAGTATATAGTATATGTGATTATATAAAGAAATATATTAATAAAATTTTGTAAGAACAATCCCTGATTCTGTGACTATTATGCGCGCAATCTATTCAAGAACGCATGTCTCCAAAAATTAATTGAAATCGCGAAACGCACACGAACTTGAATTAACGGAAAAACACATTCGAATCCTTTTTTTTTTCATCAAAACAAATATATATTGATCTATATATGCACGAATGATTGCAATAATGATCTAAAATAAAACAGAAGCAATATTATCAGTACTATCGTCATAATAAAGGAAAAATCTTTAAAAGCATATAATTAGAAAATGAAAAGTGTTATTCACAAAATATTAATAACGTTTACGGTATATATGTTACGTAAAAAACACACATATTTATAAGTCTATGTAACTATAAAAAAAAAAAAAAAACATATATACAAGTAAATATAATAAGATAAAACATATATTTTTTTATAAAAAGAAAATATAGAAACAAACATTGTGACTACTTTGCGCGCAATCTATTTAACATACAGTTCTAAAAATTAATTGAAATTGCTTAATAGAAATAGATTTACAAGAAGACTGTCTGATGATTCTTCTTTTATTTTATTGAAACAAAGGTAATATTCATCCGATGATGATCTAAAGTAGAACTTAAAATAAAATAGATTTAAATTTTGAGATTTAAGATTAGATTTTAAAAATAGAGTTAAATTTGCGAAAAAAATAATAATTACTTACCTATATTACAGAACAACTGAGTATTGTACGTAGTAGAAGTCATATTAGTCTAAGACAGTGGTCACCTTCCCCGATTCTGACTATTCTGCTTATAAGTACGAAAACAAATTTCCTGGAACATGTCGACCACAATAGATCAGTAGAAAGTTGGTCTGTACTTAATATACGTACTTACTTTCTTATATTGGAATATACTCGAAAGTTTTTAACAAATTAACGTAATTTATTTTAGTGAAATACGAAAAAGAGTAAAGAGAAGATCTTCACAGCACTAGCTTCCTCGATTCATAGAATTAACATAATTTATTTTACATAAAATTTTTTACTTTACATGAAATTAACATAATTTCATTAACATAAAACAAGATTTCTCACCAAATCACTTTAAACACTAATATAATGAAGTTACTTAACAATTCGTTCGACAACTACCTTTTACAGAATGTCCTCTCTTTTGTCTTTCCCATCTTATTATTCTCTTCGGACCAATTGATACACATTTACCCATATATCACGCATCCGCAACTTATTTCCATACGCCCCTGTACAACGCCCTTGTACAACGTCCTTGCCAATAATAATCTCGGATGAAAAACAAAACCGCTCAAGCTCGGTGTGACACAAAGAGCAACTTGACTGTAAGAATCCCACGTACGTATGTATGCATGCTTATTTACTGTGTTTATGACATACATCATGAATATAAGCATGTGTGGATGTGTTTATATAATGAATGTACAGTAGCGTCATATGACAAATATATATGTCCGTATACGTATCATTATACGAAAGTAAAGTTTTATATATCGTGACGATTAATAAACGATAAACTGCATAGTACACTAACACTATTAAAATCATCAACATCGCGAAAAGAAGGATCAAATATTTAAGAAAAGTTATGACGCAATAATTTCACAATCTCGGGCACGTCTAGGAAATATTATTTTCGTGAAAATCTTTTCAACTCAATTTACGTACTCTATACCATACAAATCACACATCTCTGTATTGGATTGGTAGATTAGACAAATTTGTAACTTTTAAAAATTATATTAATTAGCAGTAATTACGAGAACAACTGCTTTTTGGCATACTCGAATTCAAAATGACCTTGACGAGAGCAGCAACGAGGCGACCAGAACCCACGTAGGGTGCCAATTTTCAATAGCGTCACTAAGTATTTGAGAAA
>NC_057703.1:3817767-3828542 GCF_014466175.1 Vespula pensylvanica
CCAATGCAACATACTAGAGGTTGTTATATATTTCGATACATTAACTGTTTCATTCGCATTGTATATTTCTTATAGAATCTAAAATAATAAAATCCAGAGAATCTTATTTAGGATAGAAATAAATCTCTATTAGGATGAAAATAAAACTATCATCTAAATTGTGATAATAGTAAGGTGGAAATTACTTTTTAATTCTATTCAGAAAGAAGTGGGTTAATCAATTTTAAAAAGTTAATTTTCCATTAAGTTTCAAAAATATGCATATAATTTTATTGTAACTATTACTTCATAAGATATCTATATATAAAAAAAATGTATATATAAATTTTCTTGATTTTACCGATTGTTTCTGTAAAATATTATATAATATTATATGAATTTTAATATTACCTTATTGGCATTGTTAATAAAAAATTAAAATGACATACGAAATATTCTTTCCTTCAAAAATATTTATTATGATCGTTAATACTTATTAGTTTTTCATTTTTGTTGTTTATCTTTAAGAAATATCAAATATTATCATTACGAAGACTTTAAGAGCCAACAGAACTTTCCAAGCAGACTCTTCTTATTGTTACATACTATTTTAGATCTTTGTTTATTTAAAATCTCAGTTAATTATATTCTGAGTCCTTATTTGTACTTTATATTTATCTTGATTATGTTTTCTAACGTATTACCAAACAAGCATAATTCAAAAAGATATTGATAATTATAATTCTATTATCACATATCCTATATTTCAATTCCATAATGTAGGTTACACTAACTTATGGCATTATTACATTCTATAAATCAATTTCTATATCTCAATAATAATGTTTATAATACATTAATGGTACTGGTAATCCTAAGAAATAAAACATAAGAAAATTATTTTACGAAAATGTTTCAAAATATTCTTATATGTATCATCCTAATTACTTCAATTATTATACTTCTATCGTTGGAAAATTCAAAATGATATTTTTATCCCGAGATACCAATTAAACGGAAAATGCAAAAATCATTTCTTAATTTAGTAATAGTTTTATATATAAAATATATAGCTGTTAATAAATCTATAAAAATATCATATGATACATTTCAAAATAAAAAAGATTAGCCATAGAATTGTTGCAAATTTAGAAAATGTAAAAGATATAAAATTACAGTTAACACCAATGCCTTATATATCATTCATTTTAGTTCTGCGTGGCAGTGGTAGACATTACAAACATGAAAGCATAATTACTTCTCAAGTTGTAATAAAACGCATTTATAAAAAATTATACAATTTATATCTAATGTATGCCAATTATATATGTCAATTAATTCTGTATGTCAATATCATTACATGTACCAATAATTTTATTATACTCTAACAGATATAAGAACATAATTGCTGCAGAGTGTTGTTTTCAACATTGATAACGTGATTATCAGAGATAGTTTAAGAATTTTATTTTCTTTGAATTTAATTAAATATTAATGATTAATTAACATTTTTTGAGTTAGTTTTCTCCATATGTTTAAACTCCTTATCGTTTTTGTCTGTCTACCTTTTCAATCTTTCATTCTTTTCGTCTCTTTCTTTCTTTCTATATTCATCTTTCATTCTCTTTTTTATTCTAGCGCAATTATTTTTCTTCTTTCATAATTACGAAATGAATTAACAATATACTTATAATAAAGCTATACAAAAATTGTTTAATAATTCTTAAAGAAATTTTTGTTTTTTCATATCCATAGTGGCGGATAAAAGTTTAAGATTACTATCATTTTGATAGATAATTGCACTATATTGCAGATACTAAATAATCAACAGTTCGTAATTGTTCTTATAATTTACACATACACTCACACTCTATCTACGAATGATATAGATTATCATTCTTGCCCATTAATATCATTCACTTACTCTTGTTAACATGTTGGAAAACTGAAAATTGTTCATGAACTTTATAAACTCCATAAAATTGCATAAAATATGTTTGTTAATTTTCATACTAATAAAGATGAACGGACTAATTATCCAAAATAATAATTTACCAAAATATTAATTTCGTTAACTTTCGATCAGCAACGACGAATAAACTGATCATTGATATTCGAAATAATAAATAATTTATATGTACTTTACGAAATAATAAAAATAAATATTTATTATTATCTCATATTATATTTGTAAAAATTGTTAATAAAAATTATATTAATTGTACCATGGCATATTTTTTTACTATTTTTTTTCGTTATTAAAAGAAATATATATATTTTTATTTACCTTAAGAATGTATTCATTATCTACTGTTTTATATATTTATATCTTTATTAATTTTTAACTTTATTCGAATCATCTTGGCTTTATATGAACATAAAGCAGTTAACTTGTATTCCCTTCTCTCTCTCTCTCTCTCTCTCTCTCTCTCTCTCTCTCTCTCTCTCTCTCTCTCTCTCTCTCTCTCTCTCTCACTTATTCCCATCGAACCAGAAATTCATGTCTTCGATATTTCGGTAATTAGAAACTCCGTGAATCGTATTTAGAAACTCAATTTTCTTCGTTTAAGTCGATTTTCATTCTAAATGTTCCGTCCTGTCCACCTCTCCGTCATTCCTTCTTTTTTTTATACTCCACATATATCCCATACCATGTGTAATTATAACTCGCGAAATGCGGCCTCAAATTTACCGAATCATAAGAAGGAGAAATTAATTTCTCAGTTCCTCACAGTTTCTCAGTTTTAAACATTTCTTTCAATTCTCTTCGATTTGTACGACAATAAAGTAAGAAAAATATAAAATAATACAAAAAAAGAAAAAAGAAATAAATTACTGTGGTCATTGGATCTTTTTTTTTTCGTTTCTTTTCAACTTTCAATGTTCTTCTCAGATCCGATTTCTTTCTACGTTGAACTTCTATTTTGTTTCCTTTTTTTTTTCAATTTTCAATGGAGACGATACACTCTTCATATAATTATTGCTTTTCTTTTGTCTTCTTTCGGTTTTTTTCCGTTGTCACGCTCAGGTCATTTTTTATCTTTCACATGGACAAACCAGATATCTTGTATACACGATTACAAGATTGAAAACATGATAAGATAAGATTCGTATAATATTATCGTTTCGGTTTATAATAGTGTTTTCTTTTTTTCAAATTAAAAATTTGAAATAAAGAAACGTAATGTGTTCTATTTAATTAGTTTTGTTTATTCGTGATAAGATATGCTGTTCGTTGGGTTTTTTCTTTTTTTTTTTTTTTAATATAAAATGTAAAATTCTCTATCGTATTGTTTTTCTTTTCGATTTCTCTTTTGTGTAAATATATATATATATATATATATACATATATATAATAAACACAATTAGTATATAAATAAATAAATAAAATCAATGTACTCAGTAATATATAAATGCAATAAAAGGAATATAGTTAATATTAACACGTGCACACGCACACGTATACATATATATATATATATATATATATATATAGATATATAATATTAATATAATGTAAAATATCTAATATTAAAAATATTAAAAAAGAATAGAAACCAATATTAATTATAAGCATTGATATAATAATGTAATAATAAAGAAATAAAATAAATCATATATAAATTTATTAATGTAATTGTAAATAGATATATTAAATACTAATATTATAATATAATCATAATAAGTAAGTAAATTTAACTTTATAATTATATATATGTATATATTTTTATAAAATTAAAATATAATAAATAATAAAAAAAAATAATTATATACAAAGGTAATAATGTAAATGTTTATTAGAAATAAATGTAAATGATTATTAAAAATAAATAATTAATGTCGCTATCGAAATGTATGTGTTTTTATTTCAGATTTTGTGAAACTATATCATTGTATTTACAGCATAAAATGATCTAATTGTGAGCAAACAAAATTAATAGGTTAAGTACTTCATTAATAAGATACTCTCCAATATAGCAATAAGCCAATAGTGTGTTTAGAATACAATCTTATTATTACTATTATCATTGTTATTATTGTCATTCTTATTAGTTTATTGTTATCATTATTATTGTCATTGTTGTTATTGTTATTTTTGTTATTATTATTATTATTATTATTATTATTATTATTATTATTATTATTATTATTATTATTAGTATTATTGTTATTATTATTTTTATCATTATGATTATTATTATTATTATTATTACCATATTGGGCATATATATCTCAAAATTAATTTCTTTATTCGATTTCTACGATTCTCCGGATTATCTAAAACGTATTTTACTTTGCCGGAAAGTACGAAGAAAAGATTATTGACGCGAAGTACCAAACAGATTAATAACCCGTCCGTTCCAACGTAATTGAAAATGAGAACCAGTACTATTAATAAAAATTGATACAGACAGACAAACGTAGATTATTCGATTTGTTGGCTGGATCAATGGATGGTTTTTGTATGGCAACTTATATCTTTCAGATGAATTTACCACGACTATAAGTAACAAAAAGATTATAAGACATAGATTTTACTTTATTGGAAATTTTTTCTTTCTTTTTACTAAACAATAACTACGGAAAAAATTTTTCTTAATTTCTTAATTTTAATTATCAAGAAATTATGAAATCAATATTTGATTTTCTTCAATATGATAATATTATAAATAAATATAATATTATTTATAATATTATATATACATTTATATAAATATTCTATAAGCAACCTTCTTAATGAAAAATATAAGAATATTTAATATGTTCCTATACAAAATATTTTAAAAATAATCAGATATTTAAATGAGAGATATTATTAATGAAACATGTAATAATATTAAATATTTTTTTTAATCATTGAAATTAAAAGAATATTTAAAATTTATTTTAGGTGATTAAAATTTCAAAGGTTTTTATTCCGGTATCCCTATATATAAATATAATAACTATTTTAAGTAAAAAATAATATATATTTAATGCAAGAGATATAAAAATAAGAAACAATTAGAAAAAAAAGTTTATATAAATATACATTTCAAAATATTTTAAGATAAAATATATGATATATATAAAAAACTATTATAATATAATAAATTGAAATAAAAAATTACATAATTATATATAATTAAAATATATAAAAATTAAAATAAATTAAAATGGTTAAAATGTATTTACAAAAAATAGAAATACAAAAAAGTTAACGGACGTTGAAACAAAAATTATTCAACAAAATAAAAAAAAAGAAACTAGATAAAAATAAAAAAAAGAAAACGGGAAAGATAATGCAGATCTAATGAAGAAACTACTGATCGAAATGAAAAAAAATAAAGAAATAGTTAACCGTAAAAAAAGAAATTATTATTCAACGTAAAATAAATAAACAAAAAATTAAAAAGAAGTATTTCATTAAACAAATAATATTTCGAATTAGCTATTGAACAAATTTATCTATTTCAAAGTTGACAACTAAAACGGATAGATAATACAGCATAGCAACATGACGCGGGATATTATAATGACCTTGACAAATTTTAAACTGAAATTGTTATAATTTAAAAAGGCGATTTTTTCCTCATTGGTTTCCTATCTTTCTCAAATAATATCTTCAATAATATTTGATGTCCTTTAATAATTTGACTAATGAATTGCTATTCATTTAGCATATATAATACATAAATTTAATAGGATTATAAAATTGAATATGTTCTCTTTTATGCAACCAATAATGTATTCCAAGTCGAATATGTGACTGGTAATCGAAATGTTATTCATTGTACAATGTACGGCCATATAAACGGAAAAAAATGAAACTGGGTCATGAATCCCTTTTGGTTACATTCCCATACAATTTACGTTCAAATCTATTACCTTATCACGGAAGTAAGGCACCTGAAACGATGATTTTCTTATTTCTCTGAATCTTTTTCTTATAGCCTTTATTTCTCCCTTATTTCTTTTTATTTTTTTGTTTTTTGTTTATTTGCTTTTAAATCAATCAGTTAATTAACGCGTTCAGCTTTCTCGAAATTTATTGATTAACTAAATTTTTATTGCGTTATTTTTTCTGTTTCGTTTTGGTCTTTATAAATTACTTAATTACTCCAAAATTTTTATTTTGCATAACTTTATTTTCGTTTTCTTTTTTATTTCTTCAATTAACCGATGAACTAACTCTTTTTCTCTCTCGAGGTTTACTAATTAATTGTATTCTTAGTGCATATTTCCTGTTTTTTTTTTTATCGATTAATTAACTACCTCTAGTTGTATCGAAATCTATAGATTTATTGAATTTTTGTTGTATATTTTTTGATTTACTTTTTGTTTTCATTATGATATCTTTTAATTTCGTAAAAATGCGGTGGATTTTATTTACATTCTATTGGTTCATTTTTTTTCTTAATTTTTATGTTTTATTTTATTAATCTTATATTATTAAAGGAAATTTCATCAATTTCCATCTAAATTAATTATTGAAATTTACGCAATAAAATGAACAAATTGTTACTTAATTTTTTTTTTATTTAGATATTCTGTTTTTATCAAATTTATTAAACAATTTAATTCGTATTCAATCTTATTTCGTCTTTTTGTAATATTTCTTTCTTAATTTCGTAGAAACATGTTGGATTTTTATATTCATTTATTTTTTATTATCGCACGTTATATTTTTTATTAGCTTTATATATATATATATTTATATATTTATTAATTAATTATATTTTTATTAGAAATTTTTCTTTTATTTTTTTTTAATTCAATTTTTAGTTTTTTTTTTAAATACAAATTGGTTTGCCATTGTGTATACAACTATGTTACATATATTTATTCTTGTAATTTTTTTGTTAATTCTATTAAAAAGATTTTCAAATTGAAATTCATGAAATGCGATGAAATAAGTTATTTGTTTGTTCTTTTTTTTATAATTGTTTCTTCAACTTTTATCGTGTCTATTAATTCATTAAACTTTTAAAAGAAAAAGGTGAACTCAAATTTTTGTTCTTTGATATAATAATATAAGAATCTTTATAACATTATTTTTGCTATTATATAAGAAATTTCATTAATGAAAAGTATACAAATATTTATTACTGTTTTATAAAACATATTGTGAAAAAGAATACATGTATAAATAAGAGATATTATTAATCAAAATTATAATTCATGTTTAATATAATTTCCACAAAAATTATCATAATAAAAAAAGTAAAAAATTTTAAATATATTTTTCAAAATATGGATGAAAGAAAAAAATACGTCATTTGTTACGATTCATTTAACAAAAGGAGACACGTCATTATGTATATTTTACTTAACAAAAAAGAATTATCATTTTTTATAATTTATATAACAAAATAAAAGACACATTCGGAGATACTTCAGACAAATATTTTCCACTTATATCATTAAACTTGTTAAACTATAAACTTATGAATATTTCTTTTCCTCTTTTTTTTCTTTCTGGTATAATTTGATAATAAGAAAAAACGAAAAAGAAAGAAAAAAATAATCACAAAAATTAAGAAACGTCGTGGTAAGCAATTCTTGTTTGTTTTCTTCGTTTCATTTTTCTTCTCTCATAAAATCACCTGGTAACTTTTGGCCCAACCCCTCCAGCGTATTCCCTACTCGCTCAACGTGACGTAGATAAATATTAACAAAAAATTATTTTTCTTAGAACAATAAATGCGTGGTTGCTCCCGTTTCTCTGGATATATTCTTAATGTGGGTCACGTAAGTATCGTAAACTTAACCAATCCTCTCTTTTCGAATTCGTTGTATTATTTCTTTTATTCATTCGTTAATTAATGTTTGTTATTAAATGAAAACAATGAAAACAACACTGTATCAATTGAATTCGATTCGATTAATGTTCGAAGGTCTCACAAAAATTCAAGAATGGAAGATCGTGTAACGTGATAACGGTGAGGGTGAGGGTGAAGGTAAAAAACAGAAAAGAGATAGAGTTTGATGGGTTTGTGGGGAATGGATGACGATCTAGAAGATCCACGGATTTTTTCTTTTTTCATTTTCGAAACTCTCAAAAACTTCCTTTTGATTCTTTGTTGTTCCATTTCGTTTCCTTTCTTTTTTTTTGTATTACAATTATCTTACCTACTTTCGTGGGTCTAACTACGGTTTGTATTTTTCTTGTTTCTTTTTTCTTTTTTTTTTTTTCTTTTCGGGGATGCAATTCCGTCAACCTTTTTCATCGTACTTTGTACATTTGATTAAATTAATGGATAAATATATTTTCTGTTTGGCTTTTATTTTTTTTTATTTTTTTAATAGGTGTAATATTTTTTCCAAACGTTCACAGAATGAAGAAACGTTTTTAATATGAAAATTAATGACCGTTTGAAGAGACAAGTGTTTTGTAGGGGAAATTATATGCGAGCGTTGTGTAGTGAACGTAGGTAATGACAGTGCAGTTCACTGTCCATGTTAAAGAAAGTTTTGCATTCAGTTTAGACGATTATGAATTTTATTTTATTTTCATAACGGAGATCGCTACGATAAGTTTTGCGATCAGTTTAGAGGATTCCTTTTTTTTTTTTTTTTGAATAATAGTGGATGCTGGTTCATGCTATTGTAAATTCTGCGATTGTTTAGACAATTTTACAAAATTTATTTTTTAATAACGAAAGTTGTCAGTTTTGTTGAAAGTTTAGTGCAATTTTTAGGAGACAATTTAACTTAGACAATTTAAATATTTTTTTTTTAATAATAGAAATTGCTGATTAATGCTATGATAAGTTTCGCGAACAGTTCAGACGATTTTGTAATTTCTATTTTCTTTTTATTAATGTTTTTATAGTAACAGAAATTTCCAGTTTATATACGTTGAAAAATTATTAATCTAAAGGATATTTTAATTTTGATTAATTTAATTAATTCAGAAATATTTTTTTTAATTAATTGTATTAGTATATAATGTAGGTTTTTTATCAATATATTATTGTATGATAAGTATATAATTATGCTTATGTAAGTATGATTGATATACTATTAATATAATAATACCTCGATATATTATAATAAATAAATAAATATATATATATATACAATTTTATAATATAAAATCAATTAATAGTACAAGTAATTACTTTTTCTTTGTTTATTTTGCAGTTCAGTTCTCTACAATACGATATATCTTTTATCTCTATAGAAACGATGTATCTTGTCTTTTTTTATAATTCATTTTCATGACAAATATAATATAAATAAGGTATAAATGAAGATTCATTTTTCTTAATTAAATGTGTAATAGAATTTATTTTAATGTTTTATATATATATAAATATATATATATATATATATTCGGCCATTTTATTTTCTGTTCATACAAAGGTTCGTAAGACTGAAAAATATGCCATCGATGTTTTCAGGACCTACGAAAACTTAAGATTTAAAGAAAAAAGTGAAGAAAAAAAAGAAACAGAAACTAATAATAATATTTTTAATAAGACAAAAAGAAATATTTTGTTGCTTTTCCTTTTTTTAAATGTATTTTCCAAATTTTTTTTCTGTTTTTAATTTTTTACTACACAGAATGCTTCATTTTAACCGATATGGCTATCTACATAATTTGTCAATTTTATTGTGAATTATATTTAAAAAAATTGTTATAACTTCCGTATCTCGACAAAGGTGTCCTCTATGAAATAGTTATAATAAATATTAAATTTACTTCTCACAACCTAACAATTTTTATTTAAAACATTCTTTTATGAAACCTATAGGGTCGCAGATATTTGGCTATATCGTTTAAAATGGGACACTCTGTATTACATTTTTTTTATTATAATTATTAACAATTACTAAAGATTGGACTCACGTCAGTGAAAGTGGTCAGTGATAATACAAAAAATTTTCCTGCAGTCAAATGCATTCCTTTAGTCGATCGTAACATGCAAATGTGCATTAATTTCTTTTCCCCTTTTGAAATGTTATACCACTCACATAAATACAATGCGTCGCCTAAGATGGAGCTCTGAAAAGAAAATGAAAAAAAGAAATTAATTATGTCAATCATAGGATAGTTTTGATGATGAAAAAAACAAGAAAAGAAAAGAAAAAAAATCAATCCCTTCCATTGTATTTTTGAAGATGAAATTTTGTAAAAAAAATAGAAGGGAAAACATTAATTATCTCAATCATGAGGATATTTTTGATGGTAAAATAGAGAAAAAACAAAAAAAAAATAATTACAAGATGATGGTATTTTCGTTGATCAATTTTATGAAAAAACAAAAAAATTAATAATATAAATCGGGACTATATTTTTTCTATTACGAAATTTTATGGTAAAAAGAAATTAGAGAAAAAAATCAATTATGGCAAACGTTATTAACTACGTCTATTTGTTTTCAATGATAAAATTTTATGAAAAGAAAATTTATTATATCAATCTTAAAAATATTTTAGCGTTTAAAATTTTATAAAAAAAAAGATAAAAAATATGTAGAAAGTAAAAAAATTAATTATTTCAATCATGAAGAAATTTTCGATGATGAAATTTTATGAAAGGAAAAAGAAATAAATAAAAAATAATAAAAAAGTTACTTCTTTTATAAGACATTCTCCTATGTAACAATAAACCAATAGTCCACAAGCCGTAGAGGAGACAATAAAAAAAAAGGACAATAACATTGCCGCGTCACTGTCAGCTGATCTCTGAAAATGATATAATTATTAAAGACACAAAAATAGAATTAAAAATAAAATTACAATTGTTTCAGTTGAATGTACAATTGTTTTTTGGTATTATTTTATACTGTTCATTCTGTTTTTTTTTT
>NC_057703.1:3828552-3833349 GCF_014466175.1 Vespula pensylvanica
TTTTTTTGTAATCTTTTCCTAAATCACACAGGATGTAAAAATATCCAAAAGAAAAATTACAATTGTTTTCATTCAGTATACAATATTCTTTCTCATTATTATCTTTTTCCTTTTACTTCATTTAATTTCTTTGTTGAGAATTAAATAGAATTAAAAATAAATTACAATAGTTTCTATTGAACGAATAATTTTTTTTCGTTATTATTATTCCTTTATTTTATTTTATCGCTTACTTCTTATTTCTTTTTTTTAATCAGATAGAATGAAAAAGGTATAAAGTACATGTTTTTACCGAGCATACAATTTTTTTTCTTTTATTCATTTTTTTTCATCTTCATTTCATTTTATTTTCTTTTCTTTTCTTTCGAATTTGTTTTCTGAATTAAAAATTTTCTTTTCTTTCTTCTATTCTTTCCTTTCTAATTTTTTGTAAATAGAGTTTCAACAATATATTAAAGCGATTATAACTTACCACGAGTGCATCATAACCAACAATACAAAATTGTAAGATAGTTGCTATAAGTTGTAACAGAATTATAAAATTGAAATCCGTCTCTAATGATTCTGATAATCTGAAAAAACAAAAGAATGATAATAATTAAATAAATAATAAAAATATATAAAATAATATTACTATATAAAGTGTGTGTGTGCGTATATACATATATACATGTATGTATATATGTATACATCTATAATGAGATAAATAATAACAATAGAAATGTGCATAATAAAAATAATAATAATTATAATAAATAATTTAATACTAGTAAATAAATAACAGTAATAATTAATAATGAATAATAATATTTATAATAAATAAGGAGAATAGTCTATGAATAAAAAAATAATTATTATTGTAAATAAATGATATCTGATACATAGCAAAAGAATAATATTATATATAAAAGAAATAAATACAATATGTATAAATAAATATAATATAAAATGAATACAATGTATATAAATAAACATATTATAAATTAATTAATAATAATTGATAATTATTTTATACGATATTATAATATATTATTATAAAAGATACAAATATTTGTTAAAATTTTACATTTTATATAAATTATATAATTTATTTTAAATAATTTATATTTTATATATATACATACATATTAATATAAATTAAAATAAACAAATAATATTAATCATAATTATTTCTCACCTTATTAAACGTACATGCCTAATAATCAGTTGTTTTAGACGTTTTTCACGATCGCATGTATCGTTCAATACATATTTAACTTTGTATGAAAGTGCAGAAAATAATCCACTTACGTGAATTACCAAACTAACGAAAAGACAATCCGTACCAACGTAACCAAATACGATAGAAGGTATAATTAAAAATTGATAAAAACAAAGGCATACATAGGTTACTACATTCGTTGGTTCGATTAATAACCAAACTCTGTATGGTAATCGATATCCGTATGATGAGTTTGTCAAAACTGTAATATAATATCAAAGGAATTATTAATTAAATATTACTTAATCAGAACAAAAGAGATAAAGAAATGAAAAAATATTTCTAACTACAATTAAGAATTAAAAAAAACAGAAAAATGTTACAAAATTAAAAATAATTATTTTTATAAATTAATATAATTAATAATATTAGTAATAATAATAATTTCATTAATATATGGATATATAAAATAATTATGAGCTAATAAATAATTGTATAAAGGAAAATAATAATAATAATAATAATAATAATAATAAAATATGAGTAATAATATAAGGTGGGCTAAAAGTTCTTAAGTAATATTAATAATCAATTATTTGTCTGTGTGTATGTATGTATGTATGTATGTATGTATGTATGTATGTGTGTATGTATGTATGTATGTATGTATGTATGTATGTATGTATGTATGTATGTATGTATGTATGTATGTATGTATGTATGTATGTATGGATGTATGTATGTATGTATGGATGTATGGATGTATGTATGTATGGATGTATGGATGTATGGATGTATGTATGTATGGATGTATGTATGTTTGTATAATACCTATTTCTACGTTCATAGCAAGTGAGAAGAAATAATACATCGATGCTGCTACGATAGCAACGATCAATAGGATAATGACAAATTTTCGACTGAACTTATTATAATTAACAAACGCCATTTTTTCCTCTTCGTAATAATAATTAGTCAATGTAAAATCGGACTTTATGTCATCTATAAATTTAGCTAATGATTTTCTCTTTATCTTGCAAACGCATATCTTCAAAAATGCAACGACATTAAATACATTCTCCATTAAGCAGGATATAATATATTCCGTGTTGGTTATGTTTGCTGCAATATCGATGATAGCTAAAGTACAATGAATTATTAGATAAATGAGAAAGAAAACAGAAATTGGCTGAAAACTTTTTGGCGGCCATGTTCCAACGAATCTCATCGCACGTTCTGTCAAATCCAATGCTTTTACAGTACCACCAAAATCAAGTTCCTAAAAAAATAAAGAACACATAATGATAATAATAATAACAATAATGATGATGATGATGATGATGATGACGATGATGACGATGATGATAATAATGTTGATAAAATAAAAATTGAATTTTTCAGTTAAATAATTATAACTAATTATCATCACTATACTATACTATGATTAGATTCTGAAAGGGAAGTTAGATGTGGAAAATTATAGGGATGAAAATCAAAATCAAATTTAAAATTCTTAGTTAAGAATAAAATGAAACGAAATTTTTCAGTCAATAAATATTGAATATTATGATTATATTTTGATTAAATAGTGTATAATGAAAAATACTAGTTCAAATGAAGTTCGTAGAGAAATTTGCTGATCATGACTATATTATGATTAGATAGTATATAATAATAGATGATAATCAAAATAAAGTTCTTAGAAAAAAGTCAAATAAAATCAAATTCTTCAATAAATACGATTAAAAACGACAAAAAATACAATAAATATGATAGTTACAATCAAATTTGCAAAGAAAAATAAAATAAAATAACAATCAAATTTTTTAGACAATTAATAATAAATAGCTATTATGGTCAATAATTATCAAATATTATTATCAAACAATACACACAATACAACAATAGATATCATAAAAGAAAAGAAATAATATAATACCCAACTTTCTTATAGTGTTAATACTGATAAATCGTCCATATAACACCAACAATTACCAAACAATACACAATACCAAATAACACTTAATATCATTAAAAAAAAAATTAAGAACAATAAAATATCTAACTTTTTTATAATCTTAATAATAATAAAACGTCCGTATACTTATTATCAAATATGCAATATCAAGCAATACGTAATAACATTCTAACAATTCAAAATGTACAAAAGATAAAAAGAAACAAAGGTCCTTTTTTTATAAAACAAAAAATCATTCAACAATCAATCTCTATAATAATCTTACTTGCATGTTGTCAAAGCAGATTAGCTTATCTCGGTTGCTCGTAAAAGACTGACAAGAAATTTTCTCTCCCACCATCCAAGTAAACTCTGTTTTCGTTCTTGCGAACGATCGAAAAAAAAAAGAAAAAGTAATAAAAGACATAAAAAAGTAAAAGTAGAAGAAGAAGTAAAAAATAAGGAAAAAAAAGTCTAAGCATTTCTAAATATCCTAACAAGCGTTATTGTGAACGAATGCGGTCGACGACTTTTTGAGTTCCTTCTTTTTTATTTATTTCTTTTTATTCTCTCTCTCTCTTTCTTTTTTTTCTATAAACAACTTGGTACATCGCCTATACATTTCGACGTTTCAACGAGTAATACCAAATACTAGTAAAGCTCCTTAGGGCTTAATAGTTATAAATAATTCATTAAATTTTCGAATGTCTAATAAACGGTAAGGTTATTTTCTATGTCTATTCCTCGTGAAACGAACGTATATGAACCACCATAATATTAGAAAATAAGGTTTTTTATCGAATAATATTTAATAAGATCGATTGTGACCCAACCCTACGTCCCCTTCCATTCTCGCTCATTCTTCCTCGTTTTCTCATTCTCTCTCTCTCTCTCTCTCTCTCTCTCTCTCTCTCTCTCTCTCTCTCTATCATTACCTTTATCTTTGTTTCTATCACCGCTTCTCTCTCCCTGTCTCACTCGTTCTCTCTTTCTCTCCTCTCTATCACCTTGTCTCTGTCGTTATCGTTCATCGATTAGTCTCGTTAAAGATTTAAAATTCACGAGTTTCGACGTATTAGCAAAACGTTTTTAGAATTAGAATTTCGATTAACTTCTTTTCTTTCCCTTCTTCTCTTTTCATTTTTATTTTTTGTCTTTCCTTTTCCTTTTTTTTATTCGACAAGTTTACCGTCAGGAACGTTGTTACTATTTTTCGTAAGATAATAGTCGTGCATTAGTAATTTCTAAACGACTCTTTTAACTTCTAATGTATTATATATTCGTCGTATAACTCGCTAGACTTTCATATTAAAAGATGATTAGAATCATGAATTATGTTAATACTTAATATAAGCGATACATAGGTCAGAAAATTTCTTTCTTTAGTTTGTGAAGATGTTTAGAAAATATATAGTCTATGAAAATGATTAGAAAATTTTCGAAAGATTAAAATATGAAAAAATATGTTAATGGAATATTAACAAATAACACATACGGGTCGTGGATAAGAAAATTTGATTAGAAAATATATAATCAGTGAAGATGCTTAGAAAGTTTATCGGCCATAAAGGCACTTAGAAAAAGTTAGTGGGATTAGAATGTAGAAAAATGTAAGTTTTTGATATATTAACATGTAACA
>NC_057703.1:3833449-3834957 GCF_014466175.1 Vespula pensylvanica
TGTACTATATCAAACACAGACTGTTGTTATTTCGTATTTTTATTATAATGTTTTAATAAAGCAAGTTTCTCTATCTACGTTCATATATTATTTTTCTACGTATCTTAAACGCATACCATCATGTTCACACGAAGAAATTATAGTTTATGATTTATTACGAATTTTAACGGGATTTAGAAAAATAGTTTCTTAGCATGTTTCGCAGCCCAGCCATAACTATATGTGTACATTCATTTCACGCTTCAACGCTGGTAGTGAAACAAATTCAAATTCATATGAATATATTAGAGAAATATTGTACGAAATGGAAGAATACACTTAATACAAACAAATCCAAAATAAAAAACAAATAACAATGAAAATACTATTATCTGTAAAAGTACACTCTCCCTCTTCCTTCCAACCCCCCATCGCTCATTCTCTCTCTCTCTCTCCCTATCTCTCTCTCTCTCTCTCTCTCTTTCTCTCTCTCACTGTTTCTACATTTATTTATCCCTTACTTTAGTTACCGTAAGAGTTTAATTACCATTGTTTCGTTTTTAGAAAATGGCTAACCAAAAATAGAATAAAACAATCTTTTTATATAAATAAATTGTTTTTAATGTTTTTAATATAATCTACAACTGTCCAAAATGTCCCTTTTTACCCTCCTCGAATTCCAAAAAGATTACAACGGAGCTATCCAAAGATTATTTAAGGTGAAAAAGAAAAGACTGCTTTTATTGATCGATTCAGGATGATAAAGGTATTAAAACATACACTGTCAAAGTGACACTATTGAAAGATATTATTCTGATCGAGCCGTGATTTTTATCGAGTATGAGTATGTACTTTTATAGGCAGATAAGAAGTTTTATCAAACGTATTTAGAGTTCTACTGACTCATTGAACATGAATGAGAAATTTATTCACGAGGAGATTCTATAAAAATCCGATCCATTATTTTTATACACGATACTATATGCGCGATTTATGGTAAGACTCTGCAATAGAAAAGAGATTTTTACGAATATTTATAAAGTCTTTTCTCATCGATGACCTAAAAGAGTCTTGTACATGTAAAAAATCTGCTATTATAAGATATATTACATAATTACCGTGAAATTTATTGTTTCTCATACTTTTGATTATTGTTTCACTTGAATATCACCTGGACTGCTGTTGACGTGTAAATGATTTGCAGAGAGTATCAAAAGTTGAATATAATTCAATAAAGTACCATACTATATCTCTGTGCTTATTTTTCTTGTAATTTTCAAAATTAACAAAAACTCTATATTCATTCGACGTTTTTACTTTGAAAAACTTTCAATTCATTTCAAATATATTTTATCGTTGTTATATAATTATTTGCATGAATTGTTCAAATTTTGTAGTTTGTTTTTTATTCGAAGTCATTTGAAAATTATAGCAGTATAAATCGTTCAATTGATCTCAGTTATGTTACATACCTAAATTTTATAGAAAAGAATTTCATAATAAATCCAAAGTTCTAAAAACTATTTCAT
>NC_057703.1:3835057-3855715 GCF_014466175.1 Vespula pensylvanica
CCAATGCAACATACTAGAGGTTGTTATATATTTCGATACATTAACTGTTTCATTTGCATTGTATATTTCTTATAGAATCTAAAATAATAAGCTAATTAGTGACCGATTTTATAGAAAGACAAGAACTGATTGTCTTTGCAGTTTCGACTATGACTAACTTCTGCTAATTTCTCCCCTCTTCAGATGCATTTAGCTGACCACCTAACCAAATTTGACGATGGGCTACGAGATCAAGTGGCACATCATTTGAAAGGCAGTCAGTATTATAGACAAATATTATAGACTGATATAATCTAACAATATTCTTTGATTATGCTCTATTGAAGTTCTTCTAATGAAGTTTGGGTTTCAATATTCCTAATTGTAAATATTCGCATAGAAACGAAAAATCAAAGAGCGTGCATTATCAGGGAAATTTTGATTTAGAAGCCACCGTATTGGAGTTGTATAGTGTGAAGAAGCTCCATTACATTTCTTCGAACATATTCAAATTATTTTTAATGAATTATACGATAAATCTATCTCGTGACTGACCCTACGGTCAAAGTATTTAATAAAATGAGTGCACCAATAATTTTGTTACCGACGATACTAGTCCACATATTCACCGGAATGTACTAGTTTTACTGGTGAATACTGTTTGACGTAAAACTGAGCAAAGACTTTATTGCTGCACGGAGAAGAAACAAAAAACGGGAAAATATTAGCTCCATTGAATTAAAATACTTTTCAAATGATATGCTATTTGATCTCTGTTGCCATTTAAAATTTTTCAAGGGGCTGTCATTTCTCTTAGATGATTACACTAGTTAAACGAATATATGAAAAGGGCCTGTTCCCCTCAAGAACAAAATTGATCTTTCCCGGTATTTTTCTCCAAAAATCACTAGATTTCTAATAATAATCATGGTGGATGTTTTTCGTTGAAAGACACTGTATATTAATATACATATATACACACACACACACACACACACACACACACAATATATACATTTTGTTTCTTACATGATGTTTCATCGAAGAGTTAATTAAGGTTAATTTTATATGAAAATTTGATGCTAATAAACAAACAATACACATTTATAAATTACAATTAAACAACAATTATAAACGGTTATAAATTATTAAAAAAAAATTACATATAAAAATATTCTCATTCAGAATTTTTTGCGAATATGTAAATATTGCGAATATATTGGAAAATGAGGTAACTGGTAAGTGAAATAAATTAGATAACGAAATGAAAAACCTTTCTTTGTATATACGATATATACATTTTTTAATTAACAAAATTGTTTCTTATGAATCTTCGATTACCAATTTTCATTTTCGGTACCATCCCGTCCGATGTAATACAATCCAACGGCAATGGTCATTCGTGTAGTCGTCATTAAAAAATAATATTTTGTCGATTTGGTATATTTTATAAAATTGAATTACTTCTGCAGGAAAAACCGTAATCCTCAATGATAAAAAAATTATTTTCGAATTCTACAAGCAATCATATTAACGATTGTCTGTTTATCCTGCTGATCCTTATTTTCGTGAGTATCATTATGAATAAATGTTCTCGCTAAAATTTTGAGTAATTTTTATAACAAATCAAATTGACAAATGTCAAGGAACTGTTAAGAAGATAAATAAAGAAAAAGGAATAAATGTATCGTAAATTTCGGCGAAATTCTGAGGTATTCCAGTAATCCTCTGTTTCATTGTAATGATTTCATTGCTTCGGTTATATCGAGTGTTCGTAATAATAATAAAAAATAATTTTATCAAGATTAATAATAAATATTTGAAAATTACTAAAAGATCACAAAATCAAATTTGATTTTTCGACAAAATTACATTTGAGTTTCTCTTACATCCTAAAAGAACAAAATTGTTTTACGTAATACTTACGGTTTTAATTAAATTAATTATTTTTTTTATAAATAAATATACATTTATCACTAAATTGTATCACTAAAATAAATGTTTCTAAAACATATAACAAAACATATACATTATTATGAAATATTGTTTATGTAAATTTGAGCTTATAAGTACAAATTTCTGAGGTATTTTAATTTATTGTTTCATTGGCATCTAGGTCTTTTAAGGAACGTTGTTTGTTTTCTTTTTTTAAAAAATAGTGCATTTTTTTGAGAACATTATAGAAGTATTTGTGTATGTCTGTATGTATAGCCATCTATCATATATATATATGAATGTAAATATGGACGTATATATAAGTATATGCAGAGTGTTTGCCCACTTTACTGATGAACAGTGTCTCCTTTGAAATAAAGTTCAGATAAACATATGATTCATCTGTGCAGATGTTTGGCGTCTACTTTCTGCCCCGCTGTGTATTGTTTATTAATGAAACTGGATTATTGATTCGAGATCGGAGTTGTAACATTCATTAGGAGATGCCGAAATTGGCTACCTGCAAGGGATAGATTGACCAATTGTCAATAACTTTACACTGACGCCTGCACTGTTCCGAAAAATTTTACCGTAGACTCAAGTCATCGCTATCGTGTTACTTAATCATTTTCAATACTGTGATCACATGATGTCACTGAGTTACCAGAGCTTGTCAAAAAATTGTTTAATAGTTCTTAAAGAAATTTTTGTTTTTTCATATCCACAGTGGCGGATAAAAGTTTAAGATAACTATCATTTTGATAGATAATTGCACTATATTGCAGATGCTAAATAATCAACAGTTCGTAATTGTTCTTATAATTTACACATACACTCACACTCTATCTACGAATGATATAGATTATCATTCTTGCCCATTAATATTATTCACTTACTCTTGTTAACATGTTGGAAAACTGAAAATTGTTCATAAACTCCATAAACTCCATAAAATTGCATAAAATAATGAATCACAGTTTTACTCATACATAGCAGAAAATTAATTTCTGTAAAATATGTTTGTTAATTTTCGTACTAGTAAAGATGAACGGACTAATTATCCAAAATAGTAATTTACCAAAACATTAATTTCGTTAACTTTCGAATCATCAATGACGAATAAACTGATCATTAATATTCGAAATAATAAATAATTTATATGTACATTATGAAATAATAAAAATAAATATTTATTATTCGGATCATATATTATATTTGTAAAAATTGTTAATAAAAATTATATTAATTGTACCCCGGCATATTTTTTTACTATTTTTTTTCGTTATTAAAAAAAATATATAAATTTTTATTTACCTTAAGAGTATATTCATTATCTACTATTTTATATATTTGTATCTTTATTAATTTGTAACTTTTTTCGAATCACTTTGGCTTTAAACGAACATATAGCTTTCAACTTGTTAGGATAGTTCACAAATAAAATTTCGATTTTTGGATATCTTCAAGATAATTAAAAATAAGTGTAATTTTTCATGACGATTTTTTGGGACAATCAGATTATCTTCCCTCCCCTCCTAAAATTTCAAAGTAGTATCAGTACGATCATTATCATAGACATCACTTTCGTCATTTATCTCTTAGTTATGTATGGAAGAAACGACGTTTGTGTTCTTTCTGCTTCCTTCCATTTTATTCGTCCAAGACTGTTTATTTATGATAGGTAGTTAACAACGTACATTGCCTACAAAAGGGATTGAAATCCGAAGGTCTGTTTGAATGTTTCATATGGCAAAAAAAAGGAAAGAAAAATTATATAACAATTTTCGAATTCGTTTCAATATGTCACATATGATGACAAAAAAGAGGGATGAGTTGTAAATGAACGAACGAAGTTGACTCAGTAATAATCGAATACATTATACGGAGGGTTTTTGTATAAATCATTTCTATCTACTCTTCTATTTTAGTAGGGTACACTTTCCTGTATTTTTGGATTCTATATTCATTCATAGTTTCTAGGTATTATCTTTGTGAATATTACTTCTCATAAAGAAAAGAAAAAGAAAACAAAAACAATTTTTAGCAAACTTTTACTGCAGAATAAAGAAAAAGAAATACAAAAAAAAAACAATAATGTTTAAAAATAACAGAAATAGTTACTAAATTCGATTATACGTAGAAAGATAAGTAAGAGTATTTTCATATGAGAAAAATTCTTATTATTTATTATTTATATATGACGAGGTTTCTCGATTTATCAAAGTGAACTGTTTATTTAAACCAGTTTTTTTAAAACTTTGAAGATACGCAATCTGAAATGTTTCAAACAGGAGATAATTTTTTTCAAATATTGCTAAATAGTTTATTAAGACAATAACAATATTTACGTATGTTTGTGTTGATGTGTACTCATAAATTAATAAACCCTTTATAACCTTTCAATTTCGTATGAAACGAGCAGATGGTATATTACCCAGCAGGATAATTATTTCATAATTGGCTCATTCTATGTACTATTAATACCGATTCTTCTCTTTTAGCCGATGATAAGTGAACAAAATTTTTCTTCTTTATCAAACTTTCTTCCTGTCGTTCCTGAATTTTTTCTATACTTTTTCTTCCATCTGCAAATTATTTATTTTTCTTAAAAAAAAATATATATATACATATAATTATACATATATGTATAATTATATATATTATTACGAATATATATATATATATATATATATATATATATATGTATGCATGTATGTATATGTATATATGTTATTTTCGTATATATATGAATATATGTAATTATAAAAATATTATTAAAAAAAAGTTAAATGTATATATAATTATATATTAATGATTAATATTATAAATATATTCATATTTAAATATTATAAATTAAAAAATTAAATGATAATATCGCAAAATTAAATATTTATATATATATATCATATTTATATGTATATAAATTCAAAAATATATATACCCTTGGAATGTAGTAACGCATGAAGAAGATTTGGCAATGATTAGTCGATTTTGTTCTTAATAGTGATAATCAATATTAACAAAATCGGATGAAAACGAATAATTATTACCATTAACAATGACAAACTCGACACTAAAGTTTTCAAAAGATTCTTAACCATTACATGAAGGTTGCCTCTTACATAGTACAAATCGATGCACATATGCCCATGTAATTTGTATGGAAAAAGTAACGGTATATATTGCAAATTTAACTTAACTTTTTCTCAATGGCCAGAGACCACCGATCGTAAAGTATTTCTCATGAAGAAAAAAACATCTACAATTTCGATCAATTTAATTCAAAAAAATTAATAAAGAAGAAGAAAATTAGAAGAAGTTTTTAATTCTTCTTTGAGTAGATAAAAAAAAAAAAGAAAAAAAATGATCTCTGACGAATATTTTTATATAGTTTTAATAATATATTTTAATAAAGAAGATTTTACGAGGCAATTCTTCATATTTTTATTATTATTATAAGAGTAATGATTATTGTTATTGTACTTATTTATTATTTTTGATTGTATTAATGCAAAAAGAAAAAAAATAAGATAAAAATAAATTTATTATTAAAAAAAAGGAAAGAAAAAAAATAATTAAACGATCACCAATATTTTTCTTTAACTTTTTTTTTGTTTATAATTTATTCTATTCTTTTAAATTTCTGTTCGAAACAATGATAGCTCTGTTCACTTTCTTCCTGATGAACCGTCTTCGGATGAAAACCACGTACGAACTAATGTTTCATTCTCCCTCTCTCTCTCTCTCTCTCTCTCTCTCTCTCTCTCTCTCTCTCTCTCTCTCTCTCTCTGTCTACTTTATTTTCTCTCTCACTTATTTCGAAGGAAGCAAAAATTCGTGACTTCGATATTTCGATAATTAACGAATTGAATGTAGAACTTCAATTTTCTTCGTTTAAGTCGATTTTTATTCTAAATGTTCCGTCCTCTTGACCACTACACTGTTCTTTCTTCTTCTTTATATTTCACTCGCGAAATGTAGCCTCAAGTTTATCGAGTCAAAAGAATGAGAAATTAAATTTTCAGTTCCTTCTGCTTTTTTTACTTTTTCTATTTTCCAATTTTTTACATGCTGCATGCTACGTGAATTTACTTTTTTTTTCCTTTCTTTTTTTTATCGAATATTTCTTTCTATCCTTTTCGATTTATACGACAACAAAATAAGAGAAAGAGTAATATAAAAAAAGAAGAAAAAAATTAAATTATAGTGATTATTCGATCTTTTCTTTTCATTTTCGTTTTAATTTTTAATGTTCTTCTCAAATACGCTTTTTTCTGCGTTGAATTTTTATTTTGTTTTTTTTCTAATTTTCGTATAATTATTGCTTTTCTTTGGTTTTCTTTCAATTCTTTTTCACTGCCACGCTCAGTTTGTTTTTCATCGTTCACATGAATATCGCTACACACTGCTTATAGAATATCAATCTTTTTAGTCAGAAAAATCTATAAGGAATTACAAATTTTTCAAAAATTGAATTAAAAAATGAATATTTTAAAAATTCAAATTCATTGACATGAATGATTGGAAACATATTTCTTTATTTGTGCCAAACAATCGTCTATCGAAAACTCATTAAAATGATTAAGTGACTTGCCGTAACTTTTTGGTGCGAGCATCATGAAACGCATTTCTTTGCATTTGGTAACGTTTAGAAAACTGAACATCAGCTATTTAAACACGCAAATAAGCAGGCAATCGCTACTTCACGGAAACGAAACAGATACTATTGAAACGTGTATGTGAAAATCAGTAATGGGGAAATGAGCTTCTCCTTTGCTCCATATTTTGAGAGGTGCCACAATACTAAATCTTTCTTTTTGCGAGAAATGTCGAAAATAGCATTTACACCATGAAGCAGAACAGGCATAATTCTTGAGCGATTTTAATGAACAAGGTCTCTTTTTAATGCCGAAGGTTTAATCTATTGATCCTCTTTTTGAACTTTCGAAAAAGCTTTAAATTTATGAATGAATTATTCTTGGAAAACTATTATTCTTTAACACGATTTTTTTTTAAGAAAATAAAGCTTTTTCCAAAATTCGAGAAATAGGAACGATAGATTAAACATTTTTCTTTAAAATGAGACTTCTTACATTAAAATCGGTCAAGATTTTACGCTTTTTCTCATTGTTAGTGTAAACACTATATAAACACATTATAAAACTAAGGGTTATGAACAGTCTTAATTTAATCTCCTCTTATGATATGTTGTATTATTCACAGTGATAAAATAATGCACTAAAGAATGTATTCTGTAATATATGTTTTAAACATTTATTAGTAATCATAATTATCAATTATTTTCGATGGGATAAGAGGGCTAAAATATGAGGTCAGATTTTTCGGGACACCCAGTTAATATAATTTATAAATATTATAAATTTAATTTATAATATTAATTTGCATATATATAAAAAAATGTAATAAGAAACTAATAATAAATAGATATAATCAAAAATATATGTAAATATAATTATATATAGTAATATAATAATAATATACAAACATATATAATATAAATATAATAAATAATATATTAAAATAATATATAATAAATACAATAAATATAATAAATACTATATATATATATATATATATACACATACATACAGACACATACATAATATACATAATACGTACATAATATTAATATAAATTAAAATATTAAATATTAAAAATAATAAAAGAAAATAAAAAAATATTAACAATACATATTAAATATAATAATATAATAATATATAAATAAATTTAACATTATAATTATATATATATATATATTTATATAATATTAAAATGTAATAAATAATATATATATTTATATATAATTAAAATATAATAAATAATAAAGAAAAATAGAAAGTATATACAAATAGAAATAAATGTAAATGAATTATTAAAAGAAAATAATTAATATTTGATATGTTTTTCTTTATTTGAAAATATGTAAAAGGATATCATTGTATCTACAACATGAAATGACCTGATTGCTTGCAAACAAAATAGTTTACATACTTCATTAATAAGACACCTTCCAATGTAGCAATAAGGCAATGGCGTATTTAGAACACAATCTCTGGTTATGTCAAAAGCGATTAACTTTGCTTTCTGTTGTATTGACATATTCTAAAAATAATCATAATTTAATTAATTTTTTCCTAAAAAACATCTTTTAGAAAATCTTTTAGAAAAATCCGACAAAAGAATATAAAAATTTATATGGTATACTTACAATAAGATTGTCGTAATCGATAAGACAAAGATGAATGGTACTTCCCAATAGTGTTATAAGATTAGTATGTTGTACACATAAAAATTCAGCTAATCTGAAATGTTCTACATATATATATTCATATATATATTCACATATAAATGTATATATATACATATATATATATATATATATATATATATATATATATATATATATATATTGTTTGATAGTTTTATTTAATGCATTTTATTATTTTTTTTTATACATTGTTATTGTTATTATTAATATCATTAGCATCATCGTTATCATTATTATTACCAATATTATTATTATTTAGTTATTTTTATTATTATTATTATTATTATTATTATTATTATTATTATTATTATTATTACCGTATTAGACGTATGTGTCTCAAAATTAATTTCTTTATTCAACATTTATAATTCTTTGGATTGTCCAAAACGTGTTTTATTTTGCAGAAAAGTGCAGAAAAAAATCCGCTGATATGAGGTATCAAACTGATACATAGATAATCTGTTTCAACATAACTGAAGATGATAATTACTATTAATAAATATTACTACAAACAAAAACAGAGGTAGATCAGCGGAGAACTTTTGTATGGCTATCTGTACTCGTAAGATGAATTTGCTACGACTGTAAGTAACAAAACGATTATAAGACAAAGATTTTATTTTATTAGAAATTTTTTCTTTTTCTTTACTAAACGATAACTATAAAAACAATTTCTTTTTTTATTATTAACTGACAAGAAGAGAAATCAGTTTTTGATTTTCTTCGATATAATAATATCATAACATTTTACAATATTATTTATATTATATCTATGTATCTGTGTATGTGTGTGTATTATAAGAAATATTCTTTATGAAATAAGAGTGTTTGATATTATCCAACAACAAGAAAAATGAACAAAAAAATATATTTCAAATTTTAAAAAGGCGATCTTTTCCTTATTAGTTTTGTATTTTGCTGGAATCAAATCGACTTTAATGTCGTTTAAAAATTTGGCCAATGAATTATTTTTTATTCAACATATAGATATTTTCAATTGTGTTCTAAAATTAAATATATTTTTTTCTATACAATCGATATTTTCATGGAATTAATAATGTACTCTAAGTCCAATATGTTATCGGTAACCGAAATGTTATCCATTATATAATATACAGTAAAGTAAACGGAAAAAAGTAAAATCAGGTCGTAAACCTTTCTCAAATTCCCGCACAATTGAACGTACATTTGTTCAAATCTATCATCTTCTTGGTACCACGAAAGTCAAGCGGATAAAACGATGATTTTTTATTTCTTTTATTCTTTTTCGTTTCTTTCACACCGTTTATTTCTCTTTTATTTCTTTTTATTTTTTTGTTTCTCGTTTATTTTTTTTTTTAATCAAACAGTTAATTAACTCGTTCAACTTTCTTGAGATTTATTGATCATGAATTTTTGTTGCATATTTTCTGATTTACTTTTATTTTTCATTATGATTTATTTTTTAATTTCGTAAAAATGCGGTGGATTTTATTTACATTCTATTGGTTCATTTTTTTTCTTAATTTTTGTAAGTTTTATTTTATTATTTTTATATTATTAAAAGAAATTTCATTCTAAATTAATTAATAATTCAGATTAAATAAAATATTTAAATAAATTATTAAGATAATATTTAAAATAAATAATTAATAAGATTTACATCTAAATTAATTATTGAAATTTATGCAATAAAATAAACAAATAGTTTTTTAATTTTTTTTTTATTTAAATCTGTTTCTATCAAAGTTATTGAATATTTTACTTCGTATTTCTTTTTCCTTTTTTTTATTATTTGTTTTTTTTCTTTTTTTTTCCTAATATTTTTTTCTTAATTTTGTAGGAACGTGTTGGACATTTATATTCATTTATTTTTAATTGTGTGTATGTCGTCCATTATATTTTACATTGTCTTCATATATATATTTATTAATTAATTATATTTTTATTATAAATTTTTCTTTTATCTTTTTTTAGTTTAATTTTTTTTTAGTTTTTTTTAGTACAAATTTATTTGACATTGTTTGTAGAATCATGTTGCATATATTTACTGTTTTAATTCTTTGTTAATTCTATTAAAAACGTTTAAAAATTGAAATTTATGCAATACGATGAAATAAGTTAATTGTTTTTTCTCTTTTTTTATAAATGTTTCTTCTGCCTTTATCGTATCTATTAATTAATTGAACTTTTAAAGGAAAAAGATGAAATCAAATTTTTGTTATTTGATATAATAATATAAAAATTTTTTACATTATTTCTGGTATTATATGAGAATTAATGAAAAGAATAAAAATATTTAATACTATCCTATAAAAAATATTGTAAAAAAGATTACATGTATAGATGAGAGATATTATTAATAAAAATCATAATTCATCTTTGATATAACTTTAACAAAAATTATCACAAAAAGAAGAAATAGAAAGTTTTAAATATATATTTCAAAGTAAATGAAAGAAGGATGGAAGATAAAAAAACTTCATTTAATATAGTTCATTTGATAAAAAATTTTCTTAATTTATTAATTTATTTTTCTTTATTATAACAAAAAAAAAACAAAAGAAATTTCTAATATATTTTTCAGAATACGGGTGTAGGAAAAAAATACATCATTTGTTAGGATTCACTTAACAAGAAAAGTTATATAATTTTCTATAATTTACTTAAAAAAAAAAACGTCATCTCTTATAATTTACTTTAAAAAACGATACACATACACACACGCGCGCACGCATGCAAATACTTATTTTTCTGTTATTTTACTGGATCGAAAAAAAGAAAAATAGATTAAGAAAAAAAAAAAGAATTGCAGAAAAAAAAGAAATTGAAGAATACATATTCATCATGATAAGCAAGGACGACACATAAAAGAAAAAACAATGTAACTTCTAAAAACCGATCGGAAAAACTTTCTTTATATGAATACGCTATATGATTTATTTATTTAACAGTTATATCTACAATAGAAGATCATAAATATTTCAGAATTTTTTTCTCTTTATAGCTCTATGATATACATACAAACACGCATGCACATATTTAACAGACACATAAATGCATACTGGTTGATTTTAAAAATTGATTAATTAGATTCGGAACACTTCACACGAATATTTTCCACTCAAATTTTTAAAACTATAAGCTTATGCATTCCTTATTGTTTCTTTTTTTTTGTATAATTTCAAGGTCAATAAAAACAAAAGAAAAAGAAAAAATTAATCACAAAAATCACGGAACGTCGTGGTGACCGATTTTTATTTTTTTTCGTTTCGTTTCTTTTTTCTCAAAAAATTACCTGGTAACTTTTAACATACTCCATTATATATAAATAAATAAACAATATTAACAAGAAACAATTTAACTAAGAGTAAGGTAAATAATAACAAGAAAGAATTTATTTTGAGAATAACGAATGCGTGGTCACTCGTTTCTTCGGATATATCCATGATGTGAATGCCGTGAATAAATTTAATCAATCCTTTTTTTCGAATTAATTGTATTTTTTTTTTATTCATTCGTTAATTAACTTTTGTTATTGAATGCACAAAACAACAATGTATCAATCGAATTCAAATTTGATAATAAATTCGAAAGTGAGAGATCATGTAGCGTGACATTAGTAGGAGGGTGGGGGGTAAAAACAGAAACAAAATAGAATTTGAGGGGTTCGTGAGAGGTGAATAACAGCTTAGATTTGCGGATTTTTTTTTATTTTCGATACTTTCCGAAATTTCTTCTTGATTCTTCAGTGCATCTTTAATTCTTCATACTTTCGTTTCGTTCTTCTTTTCTTTTTTTTGTGTTTTTTTGAACTTTAATTATATTACCTACTTTTGTATGTCTAACTTCGCTCTGTATTTTCTCTGTTCTTTCTTCTTTTTGTTCCAGGGATGTAACTCTGTCAATTTTTTTCTTCGTATTTCATACATTTGAACGAATTAATGGGAAGATATATTTTATGTTTTCTCTTCTCTTTTTTTTAATAGGTGTAACGTTCTTCCTGTAATGTTCATAGAACGAAGAAAGGTGTTTTTAATGTAAGAACTTAATAATCGTTCGAAATAGCAAATATATTGTAAAGAAAATGCGAGTATTGGTACAATGTGTGCAATATAGTTGAAGCTAAGGAAATTCTTCGTTCAGTCTAGACAACTTTTAACTTTTGTTCATTTTTAATAATGCAATTCACTAAGGAAAGTTTGAAGATCGGTCTAGAAGATTATAAAATTTTCTCTATTTTTTTCATAATAATGGAGATAGCTGATTTCTGGTGCAGAAAGTTTTGCGATCGATTAGACGATTTTGATATTTTTATTTATTTATTTTTTTTGAAATGTCTGTTGCCGGTTTATGTTATAGTTTGCGTACGAATCGTTTAGAAGTTTCTGATATTTTTCGTTTCTAATAATGGAGATCACAGGTTTAGGTTACATTAAGTTTTGCAATCATTTTAGACGATTATGAATATTTTTATTTTCAATAATGGTTATTACCAATCTCGTCAAAAATTTAATGGAAAATTAGACAATTTGGATATTTTTTTTTTTAAATAATTATACTGATTGGTCTATTGTATGATTATTTTTGTGAATATTTTAGACGATTCTTAAATTTTTTTTTAATAATGGTGCTTATCCGTTTAAGTTATGATATGTTTTGTTGTACATTTTAAACAATTCTGAAAATTTTTTTCTAAAATAATTGAGTTCGCCTGTTGATAACATAGTAAATTATGCGAACAGTTTATACGTTTCTAAAGTGTTCCTTTTCCTCCTTTTTAATAACAGACGTAGCTAATTTGTGCTTCTGAAAGTTTTGCGATCGTACAGAGGTTACTGAAATTTTTTTCTTTTTTATTAATAGAGTTTGCCCGTTTATGCTACAATTGTGAGAACAATTTTACCTTTTCTATAATGTTTTTTTTTTTTTATTCTTTCTAAGAGTAGACATAGTTGTTTTGTGCTGCAAGAAGTTTTGCGATTGATTAGACGATTCTGATTTTTTTTTTATAATGACTATTCCAGTTTAGGTTACGTTTTGTTGTGTGAACAGTTCAGAAGCATCTAAAAATTTTTCTTTTTTAAATATGCAGATCGCCTGTTTGTGTTACAGTAAGTTTTGGGATTATTTTATACGATTATGAATTTTTTTTTTCAATAATCTTTATTGCTGGTTTTATAGAAAATTTCGCGCAGAATTCGACAATTCTGAAATTTTTTCTTAATAATCGCTGACCGGTCTATCCTCTGGTTTTTTGTGACCGTTTTAGACTAGTCTTAAATTTTCTTTTTTTTTGAATTATGTTGGTTACCGATTTATGCTACGATAAGTTTCGTGAACAATTTAAACGATCTTAAAATTTACTATTTCCTGTCTTCTTTTTTTTATTTAGGCGTACAAGTTTTATGTTAATTATATTAAATTCTCTGTAACAAATGTATAATGAAAATTATTGGTTTAGAGTATATTATTATTTTGATTAATTTGATAAATCCAGATATATATCTTTTTAATTAATTATGTTAATATCATATATAGGTTTATTATTAATTTATTATTATATAATATGTATATAATTATACTTATGTAAGTATGACTTATATATTATTAATATAATGATTATTCTATATATTATGAAAAATTTTTTAAGAATATGTACTTGGATTAAAAATTAGAAAATTTAATCCAATAAATTGCATTAAAAAAAAAGAAAGAAATTAATAAACATGTATGTATATATGTGTGTATGTGTATATATATAGGTGTATATATATATAAATATATACCCACACATATATATATATATATATATATATATATATATATATTATATGTATATATATATAATGTTATAATTTGAATATAAAATTAATTATTCGAACAAGTTTCTCTTATTTTATTTTGCGGTTCAGTTCTCTTGGTTTAAAATATATATTTTTTCTTTTGTTCTTTCGAAATATTTGCTATATTTTAATAACAAATATAATGTAAATAAAATGTAAATGAAGTTTGGTATTTCTTAGTTGAAAGTGTAATATTTATTGTATTATTTTATTGACATATGTTTTATATATATTACGTGTGTATGTATGTGTACATGTGTGTGTGTGTTTGTGTATAAAATATATATAATTGTGAATTCTGCCATGTTATTTCTCGTTCATACAAATGTTCGTAGGACTGAAAAATAAGCCATCGACGTTTTCAGGACCTATAAAACAAACGTTTAATATTTATAAAAAAAAAAAGAAAAGAAAAGGGAACAGAAATTAATAATGATATTTTTTATAAAACAGAAAGAAACGTCTTCTTGCTTTTTCTTTTTTTAAATGAGTTTCGCAAATTTCTTTTCTTTTTTTAATTTTTCACTAGACAAAGTGCCTCATTTTAATCGACACGGTATACATAATTTGTCAATTTTATTGTGAATTGTATTTAAAAAAATTATTATGGCTTCCGTATTTCGATAAAGGTGGCCTACACCAAACAGTTGCTGTAAATTTAAATGTAAATATTAAATTTACTTCTTGAAACTTAATAATTTTTATTTATAACATTTTTTTATAAAACCTATAACGTCGCAGATATTTGTCTGTACCTTTTAAAATGGTGCACCTTTTTCTCATAATTTTCCTATTTTTTTTATTATAATTATTAATAATTTGTAAGATTTGCACTCACGTCAGTGAAAGTGGTCAGTGATAATACAAAAAATTTCCCCGAAGTCAAACGCATTTCTTTAGTCGATCGTAACATGCAAATGTGCATTAATTTTTTCTCTTCTTTTGAAATGTTGTACCATTCGCACAGATATAATGCGTCGCTTAAGACGGAGCTCTGAGAAAAAAAATGAAAAAAAGAATTAATTACGTCAATTGTAAGAATAGCTTTAATGATGAAATTCTATGAAAAAAAAAAAGTAAAAAAAAAATTTATCTCTTCAATTATATTTTTGAGAACGAAATTTTTTAAAAATGAAATGGAAGGAAAAGAAATATTTATTATGTCAATCGTGAGGACATTGTTGATGATGAAATTTTATGAAAGAAAAAAAATAAATGAATGAATAAATAAAAAATAATGAAAAAGTTACTTCTTTTATAAGACATTCTCCTATGTAACAATAAACCAATAGTACGCAAGCCACGGCGGAACCAATGAAAAGAAAGGACAATAACATTGTCGTGTTACCATCAGCTGATCTCTGCAAATGATATAATTATTAGAACAACATAAAAAAAAGAATTAAAATTAAAATTACAATTGTTTCAATTAAATGTAAAATTTCTTTCGTTATTATTTTACCCTTTATGTTTTGTTCTTTTTTAAATTTTTCTTTAAATCAAACAAGGTACAATTTTTTTTTGTTATTATCTTTTTCCTTTTATTTAACTTAATTTTTCTTTTTAATTAAATAGCATCAAATAAACTACAATCGTTTCTATCGAATGTACAATTTTTCTTATTATTATAATTCAATTATATTTTATTTTTTACTTTTTATTTCTTCTTTTAATCAAAATGAAAAAAATATAAATTACAATTGTTTCTATCGAACGTACAATTTCTGTTTTTATTATTTTTTCCTTTTGTTTTATTTTCTTCTTTATCCTTTTAAATCAGATAAGATTAAAAAAAATAAATAAATTGCAATTGTATCCATCGAACGTACGATTTTTTTTTCTTTCTTATTTCTCTTCCTTCTTAATTTTTTCTAAATCGGATTTGTCAACAATATGTTAAATCCATTATAACTTACCACGAGTGCATCGTAACCAACAATACAAAATTGTAAAATACTTCCTATCAGTTGTAATAAAATTACAAGATTGAAATCCTCTTCTAATAATTCCGATAATCTGAGAAAACCAAAGAATAATAATAATTAAATAAAAATACATAAAACAATATTACTATATAAAGTATATATTACTATACTATTAACTATAACGAAATAAATAATAACAATACAAATGTGCATAATGATGATAATAATATAATATAATAAATAATTAAATAACGAATTATTTAATAATTCATTATAATTAATTTATAATAATTATTTACTTAATTATAATATATAATAAATAATTTAATACTAAGGAATAAATAACAGTAATAATCAATAATGAATAATAATATTTATAATAAATAAAGAAAACAGTTTACGAATAAAAAAATAATTATTATTGTAAATAAATGCAAGACCATAGCAAAAGAATAATATTATTTAAAAAATAAACAAATGAAATATGTATAAATAAATATAATGTAAAATAAATACAATGTATATAAATAAACATATTATAAATTAATTAGTAATAATTGATAATTACTTTATACGATATTATAACATTATTATAATAGATATAAATGTTTATTAAAATTTTTAATTTAAATAAATTATATAATTTATTTTAAATAATTTATATTTTATATATATACATACATATTAATATAAATTAAAATAAACAAATAGTATTAATCATAATTATTTCTTACCTTATCAAACGTACATGCCTAATAATCAGTTGTTTTAGACGTTTTTCACGATCGCACGTATCGTTCAATACATATTTGACTTTGTAGGAAAGTGCAGAAAACAATCCACTTACGTGAAGTACCAAACTAACGAAAAGACAATCCGTACCAATGTAACCAAATACAATGGAAGGTATAATTAAAAATTGATAAAAACAAAGGCAAACGTAGGTTACTATGTTCGTTGGTTCCTTTAATAACCAAACTTTGTATGGTAATCGATATCCGTATGATGAGTTTGTCAAAACTGTAATATAATATCAAAATAATTATTAATTAAATGTTACTTAATTAGAAAAAAAGAGATAAAGAAATGAAAAAATATTTCTAACTACAATTAAGATTTATAAAACAGAAAAATGTTACATAATCAAAAATAATTATTTTTATAAATTAATATAATTAATAATACTAATAATAATAATTACACTAATATATAGATATATAAAATAATTATGAGCTAATAAATAATTGTATAAAAGAAAAAAAATGATGATGATGATGATGATAATGGTGGTGCTGATAATGATAATGATGAAGATAATCATAAAGATAATGATAAAGACAATGATGATGATAATGATAATAATAACAATGACGATAATAATAATGACGGTAATAATAATGACCATAATAATAATACTAATAATAATAGCAATAACGATAATGATACCAACAGTAATATACAGATATATAAAATAATTATGTGATAACAAAAAAAATGATATAAAAGAAACAATAATGTAAAGAAAAGAAACAAAAGTTGTAAAGTATGAAAAGAAAGAAAAAATATATATATGTGTGTGTGTGTGTGTGTGTGTAGGTATAAAAAAAGAAAATATTAATAAAATATGAATATTAATTCAAGGTAGATCACAGGTTCTTATGCTATAATAATAATCTGTTATTTGTGTGTGTATATATGATACTTTAGCTTATAAATAAATAAATAAATAGATAAACAAAAATATATATACCTATATATATATATGTATATATATGTGTATATATATATATAAATATACATACATATATATATACATATATATGTGTGTATATATATACCTATATATATACATACATATATATATATATATATATATATATATATATATATATATATATACCTATTTCTATGTTCATAGCAAGTGAGAGAAAATAATACATTGATGATGCTACGAAGGAAGCGATCAATAGAACAATGACAAATTTTCGACTGAATTTATTATAATTAATAAATGCCATTTTTTCCTCGTCGTAATAATAATTAGTTAATGTAAAATCGGATCTTATGTCATCTATAAATTTGGCTAATGATTTTCTCTTTATCTTGCAAATGCTTATTTTCAAAAGAGCAACTACATTAAATACGTTTTCCATTAAGCAAGATATGACATATCCCATGTTGGTTATGTTAACTGCAATTTCGATTATAGCTAAAGTACAATGTACTATGAGATAAATAAGAAAGAAAAGAAAAATTGGTTGAAAATTTTTTGGAGGCCATGTTCCAACGAATCTCATCGCATGTTCCGTCAAATCCAAAGCTTTTATGGCATCGCCAAAATCAAATTCCTAGAAAAAAGGAAAAAATGATAATAATAACTAAAAATGTTAAGAATCCTGATAATGATGATCAATATGTTGATGTTGAAATAAAAATTGAACTTTTTAGTTAAATAATAACTGACTATCCTGACTATATTATGCTTAGATATAATAGTATAAGAAAAATCATATGAATGATAATCAGAATCGAATTTTTAGTTAAAAATAAAATAAAATGAAATTTTTCAATCAATAAATACCGAATGATTATTATTGCTATATTATGATTGGATAGTCTATCATAATATATTATAATCAAAATCAAATTCATAGTAAAAATAAAATAAAATAAAATAACAATCAAATTTTTTATACAATTAATAATAAATGGCTATCATAACTAAATTATGGTCAACAATTATCAAATATAATTATCAAACAATACATAATGTCGGACAATAGATATCATTAAAAAGAACAATAGAATATCTAACATTTTTACAATGTTAATATTGATACATCGTCTATATACTCAACGTCAACAATTATCAAACAATACACAATACCAAATAACATATAATATCATTAAAAAAAGGATTAAGAACAATAAAATATCTAACTTTTTTATAATCTTAATAATAATAAAACGTCCATATACCTATTATCAAATAACATGCAATGTCAAGAAATACGTAATAACATTTTAACAATTCAAAATTTATAAAAAATAAAAAGAAAGAAGAAAGGTCCTTTTTTTATAAAACAAAAAATCATTCAACAATTAACATCTATAATAATCTTACTTGCATGTTATGAACGTAGATTAGCTTATCTCGATTGCTCGTAAAAGACTGACAAGAAATTTCCTCTCCCACCGTCCAAGTAAACTCTGTTTTTGTACTTGCAAACGATAAAAAAAAGAAAAAAAAGAAAGAAGTAAAAAAGGACACAAAAAAGTAAAAGAAGAAAGTAAGAAAAATAGAAGAAGAAGTAGAAAATAAGGAGGGAAAAAATATTTAAGCATTTCTGAACATCCTAAGAAGCGTCATCGCGAACGAATGGAGTCAACAACTTTTTGATTTTTTCTTCTTTTTTTATTCCCCCTCTTTCTCTCTCTCTCTCTCTCTCTCTCTCTCTCTCTCTCTCTCTCTCTCTCTCTCTCTCTCTCTCTTACTTCTTTCTCTCATTCTTTCTTTTTATAAATATTTTGGTACACTGCCTATACGTTTCGACGTTTCGACGAGAAATATTAAATGCTGGTATAACTTAGGGTTCATTAGTTGTAAATAATTCATTGGATTTTCGAATGTTTAATAAGCGGTAAGGCTATTTTCTATGTCCAATTCTCGTGAAACGCATGTATATGAACCACTATAATATTAGAAAATAAAGTTTTTCATCGAATAATATTTAATAAGATCGATCGTGACCCAACCTTTCGCCCCTTTCTCTCTCGCTGACTCACTCTTACCCTAACTCTCTTTCACTCTCTCTCTCTCCTCTCCCTCACACTTTGTCATTCTCTATCTCTCTCTTTCTCTCTCTCTCTCTCTCACTCTCTCTCTTTCTCTCTTTGTTTCCTTGTCACTATCTCCTTCTGTGTCCGCCATTTTTTCTGTTTCTTCTCACTCTTTTTCTCTATCCTTTTCTGTATTTCTCTCTTTCTGTCTCTATCTCTATCTCTGTTTCTTTGTCTATATATCTTTCTATTTCTCTCTCTATTTCTCTATCTCTATCATAACGGTTCATCGATTAGTCTCCACAAAGATTTAAAATTCACGAGTTTCCACGTATTACCAAACATTTTTAGAATTATAATTTCGATTAACTTCTTTTCTTTTCTTCCTTTCTCTTCTCTTTCTTCTTGCTTTCGTTTTATTTTTTTTTTGTTCGTCGAGTTTACTGTCACGGACGTTGTTACTGGTTTTCGTAAGGTAATAGTCGTGCATTAATAATTTCTAAACGTATCCTTTAACTTCTAACGCATTATATATTCCTCATGAACTTCTCTAGACTATTGCATTAGAAGAAATTAGAATAATGAATTATGTTAACACGCAATATAACAAGACATGGGTAAGGAAATTTCTTTCAAAAATGTATAATTTGTAAAGATGTTTAAAAACTATACAGTCTGTGAAAATGTATAGAAAATTTTTGTGATATAAGAAAAATAAGTAAGTTTTTGAAACATTAAGACATCGCATCATGAGAGAGTCGTGGATAAGAAAACATGTTTAGAAAATATAGTCCGTGAAGGTCTTCAGAAAATATGTAGACTTTCAAGATGATTAGAAAGTTTATCGTCCGTGAAGGGACTTAGAAAAAGGTAGTGGGATTAGAATGTAGAAAAATGTAAGTTTTTGATATATTAACATGTAACA
>NC_057703.1:3855815-3856651 GCF_014466175.1 Vespula pensylvanica
AAAAAAAAAAACAGAAAAAAAGAAAGAATAGAAAATACGTATTTGAGAAAATTATTTTTATCTCTTCCTTTTTTTTTTACGAAATAATACATGAAATATAGATCGACAAAACTTACATCAGTAAAGATGTTCAGTGACAAGGTACAAAATTTACACGAAGTAGTGCCACTTCCAGTCATAAAATGCGTCATCTAAACTGGAACTCTAGAACAACAACAAAACAAGTTGTAATTTTCGTGTTTCGTTGTGTATTATTACTTAATGGCCTATGAAGGAGGAATGTCCACTAATGTTCAACAAGATTCGATGATCTTGATGATATGAATCGGAAAGTTACAGCTTGACTGACTTTCTAGTATTTCTTGAATGATCCTCGAAGACAATAATGTGATTAGAAAACGAAAATGGAAAGGGAAGAGTTTGAATGAAAATCGAATATAGAAAGAGAAGGATGTTTGTTGGTAGATGGAGGGCCAAGATAATGTTTCTTAAAAAAGAATGTTTAAACAGTCCCATATGTGCCCCTTTGTACTTATGATCAGCGGGTGTCGAAAAGATACTTCAACAACAAGGTGTCAGACAACCGTTGGCTCATTTTGCTTAGGAATCAGCTTTCACAATTTATTTCTTTATTGCCTGGTTCGACACTTTATTGAATCCTTGACTAAACTATCTAAGCTCGGATAAAGGTGACAATGTGTTTTTTATCTATGCATTTTCTTAGTGGATATCTAACGAGTTTCCATGTGCAGATATCTTAGATAATGAAATATGGCCCATACGAGAAAGTACTGGGAATTACTGAAGGTATGCATATGTATATCAACAATACATTA
>NC_057703.1:3856689-3869307 GCF_014466175.1 Vespula pensylvanica
TATATATATATATAATATGTATATATTTTTCTTCAATATCATAATAATAATATCTATGTTAATAATAAAAGATTTCATATCTTTTTGATTAAATATAACTGAATTGATTTAATTTCAATATTTTTATTAAATCATAAAATTATTTATATATTCATTTCAATAATTAGTAACTATCATTTTTTTTCCATCTATCTATCTATCTTTCTTTTTATCTATTTTGATAATAATATCTATATAAATGACAATATTTATATTTTTCGTATCTCTCTGATTAAATTTATGTAAATTGTTTCAATTTTAATATTGTTAATAAATCGTAAAATGTCATTATATATGTATTAAAATGATTATTAAATATCATATTTTTCTCAATGTTTTGCTGTATAAATAATAATAATTAAATTTTTCATATCTCCCTGATTAAATATATACCTGTATACAATAATATGTTATTAAAACTACATTGTATGTGTTTGTTTGCTACCGTTAAGTCTTTTCTTGATATAATCAAGCAACGAGTAGCTTAATCTATTTATTTATTTATTTATTTATTTATTTATTCATTTATTTATTTATTTATTTATTGTAAGACCACCATAACGACGAAAAAGGTTAACTATTATTAAATATTCTTTCTCAATATCTTAATAATAATATCTATGGTAATATTAATAAATAATAAAATTCTTCATATTTCTAATGATATATACGTAAATTATTTCAATTTTCCACGATACTTCGCATACATATCGATCCCTCGATCGATCACATAAGAATGCATGTACCATTATCAATCGAACAAATAAATAAAAAATAAATAAAATCTATAGCAAGCGCGTTGTATCCTAATAAACGAAGCTGAAAAGTGTTGCCAAACAATTGTTGCAATATCACTGAATTAAATTTATCCACCAATGATTCCAACAATCTGAAATCGCAAAGTATAATTTATGAATTAACATAAAGAAAAAAATACACTCACATATACATATAAATCTTCTAAAATAGTCCGTAAAATCAAGAAAACTTTGTACGACCTGAGAGTTCACAAGCTTTGGAAATTTATTTATAGCTGCAATCTTATACTCTGATGGCCGCACCTTCCTTTTTCTTGAATGATATATCCGAGACACTCTATTCTCGTTTCTAAAGACCCATTCTTCTTCCAATTAATGTGTAAACTGTATTGACTTGCTGTATAATTAATTGACTTGCTGCATTGACTTTCCAGCATAATTAAGTCGTCCATTTAGATTCTAACTATTTTCGAAGCTATTAACTCCCGAAAAACTACGTCGATGTACATTTGAAATAATTTTGAAAAACAGATGGCGAATTATATAGAAGGGTATTTTGCAGGAAAGTAGGAGAATCGGGAACTACGAAGGTGGTAAACTTTCTGCTTGCTTCGTGAAAATTGTGAAAAAATTCATTTTTGAAATCTAAACGCCTTGCAAGACATCTATCTGATCCTCTATTAAAAGAAATGACGTTCCTTCATGATTTTCTTATTTAGTTCTCCGCAGTCTATGTATAATGTAATAGAGTCATCCTTCTTTCTTACTGATACTATCGGACTAACATAATCTGAATTATTTTAATTTAACTAATTATATTCTAATCGAATCATTTCTTAATTTATTTTATTTATTTGCTTCAACTTTATCACGTGGTGACAGTCGTCTAGGTCGTTACTATATCGGTTGTACGTTCCTTAAAATTAAATCCATTTGTATGCCTACCTCGCGTACGTTAGACAGGTTATAACTGTCGATAATATTTTTAATAAATTGTTCATGTTTCGAATACTTGACATGAGTCAGGACGATTTTATCAGTCTCTTGGATAAGATTTGTATGAATAACTTCAGGAAATGTACTTTACGTTAATCTTAGATATCAAAATATTTCCATCTTTTATATATATTTCTTTATCGTTCAAAAAATCAATTCTAATAAGAAGATCAAACATCATAATCAGTATCCGAAACTACGTGATGTCAAATTAAATATGTACATTCATTTACGACGATTATACTCTCATCTAACTCACCTAACATACAATTTTATTCCGATTCTATATGATTGAACCTAGCTTAGTTGCGCCAATTTTAATAGTGATCAGCACATATTAAATTTATGTCGCTGTCGGTATCAATGAGCGCGGTAACTTTAGTGTCCATTATTACGACTTCTTTACAGGATTTTTTCTTGGTTGTTTCTGCAACGTTGTAGATTTCCTTTGATGCGCCACCCGTGGAAGATTTCCTCGAGATAAGTCCGAAATACTTTGTGTCCTTGAACTTCGATGGACTAGTCAACGACTTATGTGGAGGGAAGCAATTAAAACACCTCCCGATTTGTTTGATCCTGCAGCAGGTGCAGGTTGCTTCTTCTTACGTATATCGTCGTGTCTCGCTTTGTTCTGCCTTTCCTTCTTCGTACACTCATACTGCAAAAATCTTTGTTTAAGTACTTCGTTAAGTTAGAACGTAATAGAGAATAGTTTTGTTTACCGGCTTATCATTTATCCCCTTGATGATGTATTTATTATCGAACTTATACTCATTCGACCAGCGATTTTACATATTTTGTAAATTTATTCGTTCTTCGTCTCGTTTGGTCGTTTCTGACATTGTTTCAACTATTTCGTAATATTGTAAACGTCTGAATACGATGACAAATTCGTTTCAAGTCTGTTCTTAAGCTGTTTCCATAATATACTGCATTTTTCAAATCGAACAAGTATTTGTGCTTATTACCTTAGTAGTCTTTTACAATAAATTACCTTTTGAAAATCTGTTCAACTACAGAGTCGCAATTTCTTTGATTTCACCTAACTAGCGAACGTTTGCGATACCGTCACCGCTAAACTTTCGCATTGATTTTTCTACATGTCTGATATTGAAAACTTCGTCTTGAGTTTTTTTGATTTACATGTTCTGTCTTTTGCGTCTTCCTCTGCGTCATCATCGGTGTCTGTACAAGCATCGGCACTTTCGTCTTCTTTAGCTATTTCCAGCAATAACGCACCTTTTAAAGGCTCCACCAACTTTCTCTTCTTATGTTTTTAATTTTCGTCGTTTAAGTTCGTCTTTGAGTTCTGGAATCATTTTCTGTAGTTATTTTACGTCTGGTTATTTTTAACAATAGTACAATAGTCTTTCTGACAAATTGCGGTAAAGACATCTTAAGAAGGTAATAAAGTCTCATCGTAATAAAGTCTTTATCGTTCACCTTTACACTTTACACTAAGCAAGTATCACGATCATTATCAAAATCTTGATTTCAATCTCAATCCCAACTGGGCCCCTAAAATTTCTGTGGTACCGGTGATTTTAACTAATTAAAAGATCTATTGAGGAAAATTAACAAAAACTATAGAGAAAAATGAAGAGCGTCTTAATCGTTTGCGTCTTAAGTGCTTCGTGTCTTTTTGGAACTGTCCTCTTGCGATCCTCACGTTCGCCTTCACCACTGTCCTTTTCTTCGAAAACCCAATACACACTATCGTGCACACCCATACGCACATACACATTCATTAACATTGAAATAAAGTCTCAGAAAATTTCTAAGTGGACCGACATGTGGGACGGTACACTTTGCATGTGACTCGCTCTCATTTCATGCACAAAGCATCTACTAAAATTCTCGATGCCACGTGTAGGCATTAATGACTATAAAAATCTTTTAACGAAAGGGTTAACTTTTATAAATGTCTGTTATCTTCGATATTTCAGAGTTTCGAGCATGAATACACAGTTTACGCCGATTGCCTCCACAATCCGATACGCAAGAAATTTTATTATCTCTCTATGGATATCGACAAGTTAATGAACTCTATGGATGAAAAATGATACTAGAACGCAATACATTTAAGTATCCTTTTCATTTATTGCAGATGCATACGTAGACATCCTCAACAATTCGCGATACTTTCTTTTTAAGAGCTATACATCGTTATTGAAGATATCTATACTCGGGAATTCGTTATATACTTGTTAAGAAAACACATTGTGACTTTCTTTCGGGCCTTATTTGTAGTCAAACACGTACTCTTCAATAATGGATCTAGCCGGACAATAAATAACCAGTAAAAGCGGATTCCTAGATGAGACAAGTGTTGTTTGACGCCTATCCTCGAAATATCCACTTAAAGCATACCAGTCGGCACAGTCATTAGAACAAACCCATGAAATTATATACAAATTTCGAACGAACGATCTTTACTCGCCCCTGACCAATACGCATTTTTTCTTCCCTTTCCATACTATTTTTTACTTCAACTCGTTCCTTTCCCCTTCCATTTTCTAATCTCATTATTTTTTCCGCGGATAGTTCAAGAGATCCTAAAAATCAGTCGATATACATCTTTCGAACTCAAATCATCAAGAACTTCGAGTCTTGTTAACAACACTGGCCATCCCTCATTCCAAGGTGGCCAACACAAATAATAAGCGCACGCATATCATAAAAATAGTATCTCATTACTTTAAAATACATTCTTATAATTTCAATCCACGAAGCATTCTCTATCGAATATCTAGCTCGGGAGCTTCACGGGATCCTTTGAAGAAATCGCGTTCCCGTATTAATTTGCGGAAACGCTGAGAGCGGTATTTTCCAAAGAATATTCAACTTGTATCGTGCCTTTTGGTGCCGTCCTTGTTCGTCTGGAACAGTGAATCTACAGCTTTGACGATTAAAAAAAGACGGGGCCAGATCCTCCGTGAAAATTAATCACTTTCGCTGTCCCGGTGCTAGAAACCCTGCAACAATTATTGAATTATTTTATTCATATTTATTTCAGATTTATGTAAAAAATATTAGAAAAATATATGGTACGCATTAATATACTCATAAAATTTGTGGATTTTCAGTTACTTGAAATATGGCCGAATACTTACCCGTTCACTAAATCAGTCACCAAGAATATCGTAAAAAAGCATGCTAACTGGATACCGATTGGAATATTTCACCCAGAAAGTGTTTGGTAGCAACAAAGCAACCCTTGTAGAGGAAAACAATAAATGGCATGTATTAATTATTGTAATATTCCTAGCGATATCCACGTAGAAGAGAATCTATTGGAGGATGGTTCGATAACAAATTCGGATCAATAGAAATTACAGCTGGCATTTTAATAAGATTAACACGAATTCATCATTGCGATCGGTCGGTAAAAGTAAACTTCGTATCCGATGATTTGGCTACCCATGAGCTACCAATTGCTACCACATGAAACATTGCATAAAATGATCTTGTTTACTCGAAAATAGTTTTTTCATGATCGAATGAAATAAAGATTTTTGAAATAATTATGTCAATTTTATTTCAGTTTTGGTAGATAATGTATCACTGTTACAGGATTTGCATTCCAGGATATTTGCTAGGGAAAACTAGCTTTAAATGGACAATGCAATAATTCAGCGTTGGATCAGCACATACATACATCAAAATTATCACTGGTAAGTTCTGCTGTCGAACTACTTGTAAATTTCGTTTGATTATGGTAAATCGATTACCGTCGCATTTTTTGTGGAGTTAAGCCGTCACACATATCCTAAAATTCAAAAGCTCGAAAATGAAGTTTTGTCCTTGAAATTGTTGATCTTTACGCCCGGTTAGCTACACTGAATGGTATACTATCATTATCAGATTTTATAGTTTAGTATAAAAGTAAACGTCGTTCGAGTAACAAAAAAGGAACCGTGAGTTCCAATGTCGTACTTTTTTCATTTATAATTTTAATTCTAGAAAATGGAAAACTTCCAAAAAAATGAGCAGTTTTTATTTATGAATTAAGAAAGAATCATATTTAATTATAAAGTGTGATATAAAAACTTGTTAATATCCTTTCATGAAAATTCAGTTAAATAATTGTGAATACATTTTTTAATTTAAAAGTTATAAAACAGTTCCACGTTATGCCAAAAATCCAATGCAAAGATTTGGTCTATACTGAAATTTAACAAAATCGACAAAATATTAGCTGCTATTAGATGCCAATATCTCATTCTAAAGAAGATCGTATGCTGTTAAACCGGCATGTAAAGCTATGCGAGATGAAATTAAGAAGGTAAAGATATTAAATGATAAAAATATTTTATAATTATATTTAATGATCTAATGTGATAATAATTTAATATTAATACAATGACAACATGTAAATAATATTCATAGAAAAGTATACAGATGGACCTTTTGACTCCTTCTTTGGGTCATTTTCAACAGAAAATATAATAATAAATCAAACGATAATCAGGTAAACTTGAAACTATAGGTAAACAAGAAAAGTTATTGGAGGTTGGATTGTACTTTCAAGATAAGAAACTAAATCATCTCACGTACGTTGTCATCACACTTTAAATTATCTTATATATAATATAAATGTAATTATAGATACATTCCCTGTATCTAAATGAATTAATTTCTTCGAGAACGTATATAGAGATTCTTCGTATTTAATTGTCCACTCTTCTAGAATATTTCTCTATATACATTTTTCGAAGCGAAATACATTGCTGTAAAGCAAAGTTTTTGCCCAATTTTGTTTTTCTTTTCTTTCTCCGAAGCAAAAAATAATTGGGAAGCACAGAAACGAAAACTTGCAAAGAACAAAGTAATAAAGAAAGGCTTACGAAAACAAACGCGTTCTTAAATAAATTACACGTTATTACATACAATATGCATTATGCGTTAAAAATTCCCTACAATTATTAATTGGATTAATGAATGCATATAATTACTAAATTTTGTAAGTCCATTTTTCCGCTATATATATTCGTGGGCAAACATTGATAACAATACATTTCGGTACTATTATTGTTTATTAAATTAAATTGTTGAATTCATGATAATGTTGAGGAGTATTTTTTAAACCTTCAATAAAATTTTTAATTTCATTAAGATTCAATACAGGAAGATAGATATGTAAAAATATAAATATGAAAAATTATAATAACGAAATGAGATTAATAAATAATTCCAGATTTTTGTAAAAGGAAAACAGAAATCCTTTCCCAAGTATAAAGCCATATAACTCGCATGGAAAGCGATGATCCACGTTTCAGGATTTCATGGTTCAAACGAAAGAAAAGTTTTCTTCTGCTCGGATAAAACTTCTTTACAAAAATCTTATAAATCCAAAAATGTTAAATATTCTTCATAAAATTACTTATCACATCTCACACATCCGTTCTAATCGTCTTTTCTCGATGTGCAGTTGACTTCGAGCCCATACTCAATGCATTCAACATTATCTTTTCCCTCCAAATTTTTTTCAAACTTTTTGATTACTAAATCAGAAAAATTTCCATTCGATGATGAATCTTCCAAAACCTTTTTACCTTCGGCTTTGCCTAATTTTTTATCTTATGTTTTGTTATTTTTGAAACATCTACGTTTTCTGATTAATTGAATTACACCTGATGACGTATTGTGAATTAGATTAATTTTATTTAGCAACGTTTCTGCCATTTCTCTCACTAGAGTTATATTACTTTTATCAATTGCTTGCGAACAATATAGTAAGACAAGTTCTGATATTCTATGTTCCATTGTATTCCATTCTTCAATTATATAAAGCACCTTCATTATATTATACCGATTGTCATTTTTCATTTAAGAAAGCGGATAATAGACCTTCCTCATAAAAAATTAATAACACAAAGAATAAAAAGCAGCTGGGTTTGTGTCGTAGGAAGATAAGAATGTATAATTTTACGAAAAGTTCAACTATCCTCAAAAAGATCGAGATATTTAACCACACGGTAATAATTCATTTGTTTTTTCAATAATACTACGAGTATATCTCATCGCACGAATATAAATATAACCTTTAAATGCTATATTAATGTGCTGCATTCGGAAAAAGTAATTATTTTTTGATAAGTAATTAATAAAATGTGATTTAAAGTACAAGGAAAATATTTTTTGGGTCTCTTTAATTTCCATATTACAAATAATTTATTCACTTAATTTTTTTATTGAAAACAAACAAAAAATACTGTTCATGAAAATTTGTTAATAATTGTTAATCCTACCAGCTAAAAACATTTAAATATCAGTTTATATTTACAAAATATGCGACCGTATCTCACTTCATCCGCACTCGTTTTTTATATATTAACGTTCATTTTTCGAGGACCTATACTTGTTTCATAACAGAGTGTCGATTCTTCGAGAGGAATATTTCAAAGTACCTTCTTCAAAGTGAAAGACAATTCCGTGCTTCATTGGCTGGACGCGTAAGAATGGTCAGTAACATTGATGAAAGAGCAAAAGATAGGTTTCGCTTGTTCGCCGCCATTCGGCCACGCCTATAGTCCCCGTTTCCTTCTATTTCCGACCAATATTATGATATTATAAGATGGTGGAACATTAATTTTTTCTACCTGTACTATTTCCGTTATTTCTAATAATATCACAAACTGTGTTTTACGGAGATATATGTTTTAAAATGGGGCATAAACAAAGAGGTGATGTAGTTATTTCAATCTTTCTCGATGGAATAAAATACTTTTCGTGGTACCTGATATAAATGATACTTTAATGTTTCTTGATCTTTTATATTTGAATTTTGTTTATATTATTTATTTTGTTTTCTTTGAGGTTGTAATCTTACAATTAGAGGAGAACAGAGTAAGTAGATATGGGAGCAGGTTGATAAATTGAATTTATCTGAATATATATATATATATATATATATATATATATATATATAGCTCGATTATTATTTACTACGATAAAACGTACATATGTATATTCTGATAATAGTAATTATTATTCAATCATTTTCATTCTTATGAAGAATAAATAAATATTCGTGTCGATTTCATAATCCGAAAAACGCTATAGAAAATTTTGTACCCTGCATTAGTGTAATTTCTTATTGAAATGTTTTAAGATAAAGTAATTACGCTTGGTTACCTTTATTTACATGCTTCACATTTTTTATTCAGACATTTTCATATAATCACTTTCTGTAAGGTTAGTTGATAAATACAGCTTATCAATTTGTAAAAGTAAAGGCCACAGTTAGAAATAAGAGAAATATAAAGAGAAAATCACATGAGTAAATCAATTATGAAAAGCGCAGGAAGACGATGATTCATTTTCAATGTGTGAGTGCAATGCATATCGTGTATGTAATAGCCTAATATAAAATACAGCAAAAATATTGTAATCACACATAAACTAATTGTTACAGAGAAAAGGATCAACGTTTTGCCATTCATTTTGACGATTAAATTCAAGTAAAATTGTTTTACGTATATTTATTTCATTTATGTGTATATTTATACTTTCGTGTATGTGTGCGTGGGCGCACGTGTATGTGTATAATGTATGTATGCGCGCGCACGCGCATACACACACACTCTTAAATTACAATTACATTATAAACGACAGAAGTAACATATTATCAGTAATAAAAATAATCATTAAGAGCCATACTAGGATATTTTACACGTTTATCAATTTGTCCAACAGCAAGCTAAATAATTTTAATTTCATTTTACTATATTTTAATTTCAAAACATATTTTATAATTTATTTTATATGTATTTTTTTGAAAGATTTCCCTTACGATATATGAAGAGAAAAGACCAAAATATATTTCCACGTATTTTTCACTACATAATTAAGTCAAACAAAAATTAAAAAACGTATCAATCTTCCCCCTCTTATACGAAAAAGACATGAGACACTTTGGTTCCTTTTTAATTCTTAAAGTAGTAGACATCATGTAAAGAACATATAATTCGTTAAAAGAATCGTTTTTTCTCTACGCAGAAATAAATGGCACAAAATATGATAGTAAACGAGTGAAATAAAAACAAATTGTATGTGTGAAAAGACAACAGAATATTTGAGTCTCACACAATGACAGAGTTTGCAAGAATTTGATTTCAAAAGGCTAAAAGGCATCAATTTAGTTCCTGTTCCAAGCAGGTCCTTGGTATACGTATTCTCAACCTTCAGTTAAAAAAATTTCGAGCGTGAGTATAGAATGAAATAAACGTATGCAGAACATACTAACAGGTTACGCAAAATTTTTGATATTTTAGAATAAAGTTTTTTTCTTCCTACTATGCTCGTAACCGTTTACAATTGGTGGGAAATTTAAAAGAAATGTGAATTGCCTAAGAAACAGAAAAAATACTTGTTGAGAAAAGAATTAATTTCCAAACAGATCCTGTTCTGTTATCTTAGATTAATTGTATATGTAAAAGAATTCCCTTAATACTCTTAAAAACTGACGTTTTAAACTTTAAACGCTATATTTGTCAATTCTGGTGGAAAAAATTGCGAGTGAAGAACTCGTGCTGCCGATCGGTTTAAAAAAGGTTTTTCTTCGAGCATATAATAGGAAGATGGCCTTTTTCGACATTCTAATAATTTATTTTGAGCGAGCTCGAATATTTCATTAGAGATATTGTATGCTGTAAAGGTAATGTACGTACCATAAGTAATTGTTGAAGTAACAAGTATTAATGCATGATATATCCAATAAAGTTTTAAAAGTTCAAAAAAGAAATAGGTATCACTCGAAAGTGATTCCCAATGATAGACGAATAATAGAGAAAAACTGCAGAAAAGAAGACACCTTTGCCATTTTATACTTTATTATGGAAGCGTTTTAATAGGGTACTTTAAGATATATGTTCTTATTCACAGAAGATATGTTTGAAGGTAAATACCTCAAACAAGGTCTTCTATATTCACGATCTTCGAATGTTAAATGATTCACCCACGGCCGATCGATACTCGATGATATAAACGTACCGCGTTGTAATATCGTCATGCAATTTCTCATTCATGCAGTCCGTCAAATTTATCAATTTGTTGGTATCTGTTGATAAATCGTAAAATTTCTGGATCGGATTGTGAAGAAAACTGCCATGAGTTGTGGATACATGGAAGAAACTCTTCTACGTCGTAAATAGCAAACTTTTGCTAAAGTCAGGCCATTTATTAAAAGGCTTTGATAATAATCAATACGTAAACATAAGACAAAAATAACACTTTCAAATTTACAAAATTACAAACAAACGTTGCATCCTTCAGATCTCGAGCAATAATTGCTGTCGTCGATTTTGTTTTCTCGTAGAATTTCGTAGTCACGGAGAATGGAAAAGCAATAAAGATTTCTCGTATATGTGTCGTTCTATCGGTTATCGAGACCCCGAGAATCAGTAATATACAATTACTCTGGTTTATAATTATGCAATTTAGGAATTCTGATTGCGTCTCATTAATGTCTTTCAATAACTGAAAAGCGCACATTCAAAGATTGGATATTATTTGAATATCTTTCCTGATACGCGAATCATATCTGTGAATCTAATGATATCACGTATGAGTGAAAAACCACCATTTTGGGAAACAATGAAGAAGAAGAAAGAGCTTAAACAGAAAAAAGATGAGCAGATTAACGCTTTCGTCGTCACCGACGGCATCAACCAACGAAAGAAAGGGTACAAAAATAGTCGACGGATGGCGAAATGATATCAAAGATAAAATAAACAAGTAATGTAGATGCTTGGATTAGCGATAATATTACCTCACGTGATTTGTGGACAGTTAAAATTAAGAAGTACAAGGAAGAAATTAATAAATAAGGAAAGATGGAATAAATAATGTCTTCTTAGCCTAAAAATTTAACAGAAACTTATTTTCAGTTGGTACGTGTATATTAAAATGTTTTATAATTAGTTTCGATAAAAATGTCATCGGAGCCTTGGGAAGATAGTGACTAATTGTTCCCGAACAGAATAACGAACTCCGTAGAATGTTGTTTATGGCAAATACTACGTGCAAAATGTACCGAAAATCTCAAAAATAATTGAATACTAACTGGAACTCGACGAACTAAGAAAATGACACTGTATAGCGCTAGAACAAAGAAGAAACCCCAAATGTCACATATGAGAGTGTCGGTTCGAAAGCTTACGTCCATTTCGCTGTTCTGTTCAGACAACATCTGGACAAAAAATGCCGAAAAATGGTGATGGCTGCTTAGCAAAAACGTTCTTAAATCATAAAATATTCGATTTCGTGAAGAAGAAAATTGTCGATTTCAGGGATATCAAATTCAACGAAAGAAACTCGGCGAATCAAATCATGAATAATCAAAATACTGTTGTCAATCTACAATTAAATCAAATTGAAGGAGTAAATGATCCAGATGGCAGAGAGGAAAATGGAGAACAGAAAATCGTCGGAAAAGAAGAAACACAAATTAAAATACAGATCTCTCATATGTCAATCTGAAAGATTCGACGTATGCTTGGCTAAATTCCAGAAATCTTTAACATATCAATACATATCAATTTTAGTATTCTTTTTAATACATTCAAAAGATACGAAATAATAAAGGACTTGTTTCATCTCGATGTAATTTATATTACATATATGAACAAATTGACGATATTTATATAATCTGTTTCCATATACTTTGTTCACTACATGACATCGTTGTACAGGATAATCTGGTGGTTGTATCAACATCACTAATCCTCTGGTAGTTGTACGATGCCGCATCAACTTAACATGAGTTTCTTCAGATCGTGAATGTGCCTATATATATATATATATATATATATATATATATATA
>NC_057703.1:3869407-3882109 GCF_014466175.1 Vespula pensylvanica
TGTACTATATCAAACACAGACTGTTGTTATTTCGTATTTTTATTATAATGTTTTTATAAATCAAATTTTTGATTCTATGTTCATATAATATGGATAAGCTGCCATACTATATCTTTGTGTTTATTTACTTGTACTTTTCAAAATTAAGAAAAATTCTATTCTCATTCGATGTTTTTCACTTTGAAAAAATTTCAATTTATTTGAAATACATTCATATATAGAAATTATTTATTTTCAATAAAAAGTACAATATTTTTGGTGAGAAGTACTCTATTAACAAAAATAATAAATACCTGGTAATTAGTTTAGGTTTTCAAAATCTTCAAGGGAGTTTGATTTATTACCTATAATTTACTATCAATAATTAATAGTTTAATATTGAATATTGATTTAATATCAAGTTATTTGATGAAATCAGTAGTTTATGATAATATTCTCACAAAACTGGAAAACATATAACAATATATTTGAAGTTCATGTGTTAATATCTGTGAGCAAGTTATAAGGAGATCCATAAATTTGTGTTTTATTCATTACAGAAATATGTTGAAATATATAGATACCATATTGAGAAATAAATTTTGAATCACGAATCTTTCTATCATTGTTATATAATTATTTGCATGAAATGCTTAAATTTTGTGATTTTTTTTATTCGAAGTTATTTGAAAGTTATAACGTTATAAGTCGTTCAAGTGATCTGAACTATCATATCGTATTGTGAAAATATATACCCCCATTTATAATAAAAATCCTAAATATTTTTAAATCTCTAAAGGAATGACCTCGAGAGAACTCCATATTTATACCATAATCAAATAATTCTTTCCTTCCACATTTTCTCTTATCAGTAAACCTAAAGGAGATATCATTTTTTAACAGATTTATTCAGATACCCTATATGTATTAATTACTGCCAGAATTTTTCAATAAAATATCTGACTTTAGTAAATGTTCTTTATCTTTGATATTTCAAAATTTAGTCCATGTATCACGCGGTTTTTGTTAATTTTCGCTACAATTTGATGGCATAAACCAGCAATGGACACCAACAAGTTCTTAGATTTAAAGGACTCTATGAACAACAAATTACTCGATGAGTTTTTTAAAATTGTACCTTCTGAGATTATAAATTTATCTTCCAGTATCGAGTATACATTTATATTATCTTTATTGATTTACTACTTAAAAATATATTTAAAAAAATGATGTACTCTTTAATTAGAAAAACATTTTAGAATACTTGCAATATGAATACGAAATCAGTCACTATAATCGAATCTATTGCTATCGAATGGAATATTTCGTTTAGAAATTAGTTGTAACGTAATGTAATGCTCGTAGAACAAAACAATAAATATTCATTGTTACGAAGTAATATGAACTTATCATCATGATGGATCAATAAATGAACATGGAAAGCCTAAATCTGACTAATTATAACAATGCTTTATTAACTAATGTCTGGACATTACAAATAATCAAAGGTAGCGTCAAATTTCGTGTTCAAATGAAATAAAAATTTATAGAAAAAGTTTAATCATTATGTGCTTATTCGAATTAAATTATTTTTTAGATCCAATAATAACGGAGATAGTTCCATTTGCTTTTATCTATCTAAAGATAATCCACTTTTGATAAATTGAAATATATTAGTAAAAATGCAATTTGGTATTTCAGTTTCAGAATAACGAAATATCGGTCTGTCCATCCACATTTCAGTTCTTATAATTGATACGTTCACGAGATTACATAAAAAAAAAAGACAAACAAAGGAACTTGCGTCTACCGAAATGTGTTCTTAGTGGATTTATGATGACTATGCTTTTTCTTAGTCAATTTCAAAGAATATAATCTTAAATACACGAAAAGATGAGATTTAACAAATGAGGAATACAATGGATTTACCGACGGATGAATACCGAATTAGTCTGATTTACATAAACGAATTAGTTTATTAATGAATGTTCAAATATACGATAAGATTGCTTACAGAAAATCACAGACATTAAATCAGAATTATGAATACAAAAAACAAATTCTGTATCATATTTCAAGGATAAAATATTAGTCTTTTTAGTTAGTGAAAGATTAAGATCTTTCAGAATCAAGTCTGTTTTTATTTTTTCTTTTTATAGAAATTTATATTTTTTACAATGGCCAAATATATTACATAACAAAACGAAAATAAGAAACTTCTTCTAAGATATTTTTTCATTTTCAGCCCGAACAAAATTGGGTTATAAAGGATATAGTAGAATAATAAATTCTGAGTTTGATGTTAAGAAAATGAATTGTTACGAAGAAAAGGAAAGATTAGTGAAATCTCACAGAATGCTCCCTATTTCTACTAATTACTCTTATACGCCTTCCTATTTAATCTAGGAGAATTTCTCCAACATGCTGCTTCTGTTTACTCAATAGAAATCTTCTCAGAGACATCCTTACGAAAGAAATTATGAAACTTCAACGGATTAGTGATACGATGAAAGAAAAAGATCTTTACATAGTCGATGAAGGAATTTGTTGATTGAGTTATGCTAAGAAAAAACAATTAAGACACTCAGTTAATACTATAATTTAACAAAATTAATAAAACTTACTGATGTAATTAAAATTATAAATAGGGCATAAAAAATTTTTGGAATTGTTAAAATATTAAGATGTAAGAACATGATCAGTTTAGATTATTCTGTTGATAATGGAAAACTTTTTTATCTTTTTATACATAATTATAAATAATAAATAATATAAACAATAAATAACATAATTAAAAAAGAGTTTTAAGACGATTATAGTAAATTTCCGTCAATTTTTTTTCGAAATTTTCAAGGTCTCCTTTAGTTTCTTATAGATAAGCTTTTAATTTTTTTTATACTTATCTTTAAGTAAATATTAAAATAAACTCGACAGTTTGATGGTATCAAAATATTCGGTGAAAAGCGTCCGATTTTGTAACACCTAAGAGTCCGACTTCGTAAAAGATAATTGTTTCCGAAACATGTTGTTTTTTATTATTACTTTCAATACGCTACTATTATTATTACCTTTAATAAATGTATAGATAATTACTTCCATTCTATTTTAGAATAATTATTAATTTAAAAATGAATCGAAGTGAATCGAAATTATATCGAAGATAAAACACGTTAAAACAATTTTACAAATCACAAAAATAGAAATTAACGCGTTCCTTAATAATGCTCAATAACAAATAAATGATCGTGATCGCATAATTTTATGGTGTTAATTTGAAGTAGCATCTCAGTTACCAATAGTCCGCAACATTAATTTAAAAAAATAAGTTAAAAGTTCGAAATAGGTGAGGTTCGACTTCAATTACTTTCCTCTACATATCCGTTTTATTCTTTTATGATTAGGTATAAAGTAAGGTACATATTATAAATAGATTTTAACGAATGAAACGAACCAAGTTCACCGTTGACTTTCACTCGGCTCGTTAAGACGTATCGTATCAATTTATTTTCAATTATTATGTGATGAAACAAACAGTAAACTTGTCATGGAAAATTATTTCTTTTATCTTGTAATAGATAAGTAAAAAAATATATGTTAAACAATTAAGGTGAATGGCATAAAAATGAAAGTACGTTTCAAAGACGTTCAACGTTTGCATATCGGATATTATATACAAGAATATTGTTTTTACTTCTTTTTTTTTTATTTCTTCCTTTCGAATTAAATGCACCGTTCATACATTATTTTCTGATAACGAAACTTTCTATCTTACGGTATTTTAGATGTATAATTAACAAACGTAATAAGATAACATGAATACCTTTTAAGAATCGAAATCAATCGTGATCGTATCATTACTTAAACATTAATTAAATATAAGATAGAAAAAACAAACCATATGTATATGAAATAAATAAGACATATATAACCAAATAAAAAATGAGTGAATAATAATCGAACATTTGAAACTTCAGCTTCTTTGCGTTAACGTTTAAACGATTGAAATCAATGAGTATGGTACAAAAATAGAAAAGATTTCTACGTTTACGTTTATGCTTATGTTTACAGATCGATTTGGAAAAGTAAATATAATAAAGAAGCAAACAAAAGAAGGTAAACAAGAAATGATAGCGGAGTGCTCTTTGAAAGATGCCACGAAAACTGAATATATATCTGTACACATGCAATCGTCCATCGAGAGCATGAACGAGCTCACTCCCGTACAAAAATTCTATAATGGACAAAGTATTTTCATAACTGGCGGAACAGGATGTCTAGGAAAATTAATAATCGAGAAATTATTAAGAGAATGCCACGGTATCACTTGCACTTATCTTCTGATACGTACAAAAAAAGGAAAAAGCATACTTCAACACACGAAAGGACTATTCGAAAATACAGTGAGATGTTTATTTCTAATCAATTAAGATACCTATTATAGCTATTAGTATTATTGTTTCACAGTTGCTTCAATTTTAAAATTATCTGTTTCTACTAAATAGTATAATCGGAATATAAGATAAAGAAAATCCAGAAATAAATTATATGGTCTAATATATATTTAACATGCAAAAAATCGTTTTTCTCGATTTACAATAACAAATATGAAAAATAAAATATTTATAACTCTGTCAATGTACAATCTTCAGTTATTTTCCACGTTAAGGAAGAAGCACTTAATATTCCAAAATCGAATAGTCGCGATAGAAGGTGATTGTAGTTTGCCGAATTTTAGTATCTCTGTGATCGATAGAGCTATATTTATACGCGAGGTCTTAATTGTTTTTAATGTTACCGCAACGGTGAAGTTCAATGAGACAATTAAATTAGCGATAGTTATTAACGTTCGAAGTCTGAAGGATGCAATAAATTTATCTAAGGAAATGCCAAAACTGAAGGTACCGTCTTAATCATTCATTAATGACTATCAAGATGTTCTAACGAAAGCAAATGTTTGTTATTTTTGATATTTCAGAGTTTCGTATATGTATCAACGGTTTATTTCAATTATTTGCAAAATCCTATCGAGGAAAAATTTTATGACCCACTGATAGATGCGGACAAACTGATAAATTTGATGAACTATATGAAAGAGAAATTATTCGATGATGTTACACCACAGTACGTTTATATCTCTGAGTATCGACCTTTTATTTTCATTTGTAAAAAATATCAAATGAATAAGTAATTATTCGCCTTAATTACATTTACATATTTATTTGATTATAGATTACTTAGATTATGGCCAAATACTTATATTTATACGAAATCAGTTGGGGCTTATAAAAGAGCACGGTGATTCGATACCGATTGGAATATTTCTTCGAGGAATTGGTTAGTAGCAACACAATTCTGAGTAAGTAATAATAAAACAATAAATAATGTATATTAATTAATGTGATACTTCTAGTAATATCAACGTATCAAGAAACTGTTCTGGAATGGATCGACAACGAGTATGGACCAGTAGGAATTACAGCAAGTGTTCTAATGGGATTAATGTGAATTTATCATTACGATGGATCGATAAAAATGAATTTAATAACTGGAGATCTGACTACCAATGGAATAATCGTTAGCGCATGGCACATTGCAAATAATTGAAGGTAGCATCAAATGACCTCGTGTAATCAAAATAATATTTTTGCGATCAAATCAAATAAAGATTTTACAAAAAATAAAATTAGTTTATTTTTAATCGAATATTTAATCTTTCAGATTTAAGGAAGACTTTTGCATATACAATTACGTATCTAAAGATAATCCAATCAGTTATGGCGGATATGTAGAAATGATACTTAGGTATAGAGACTTGATATTGTCTGAAAAGGTAATTTAGTGTCATAGTTTTAAAATAACCAAATATTGGCTGGTTCATCTTTTCTACGTGTACTTTTTACGTTTACTACCAGTTTTTATAATCTATATGATCGCAGTGTACGTAGGTAAACAAACAAAGTAAATTTCTCTTATCTTATTTTTTGGAGGGAAACTATTATGGATGTAGAAGGAGAAAAAAATTTTATGCAAGCGACATTCTTTTTCCTTTTATGTTACTCCAAATATATAATAAAATTCACAAAATGTCAGCTCTACTTAGTCATTTTTCTACTTTAGATCGAATGTAACTTTACGAATAAAAAATGGAATGAACTGACGAGAAAGTTAACACATGAAAATCGTGAATTGTTTTTTTGTGATATGAAACGAAATCTTTCATGTCACAAAAAAACAATAGGGATACTTATTTTCCGACATATTTTGTAGGGATAAGAAAATATATCTTAAAGGATCCCATTGATACGATCTAGCAAGCTCGTAAAATGGCGAAGGTATCTTATTTCTTGCATTTTTACCTCATTGTCCGTCTAACATTGACGATCACTTTCATATGATGCTTATTTTTTGAATTTTCAAGATTTTATTGGATTTTATTGGATCTAATATTGAAACTTGTCATTGTCTGTGTCCTTATCATCACATGGAATATGATTTCCAGACTACTTGTAAGGTTAAGATCTTAGTAAAAAAGGTCATAATCATAAAAGAGGATAGGGAAAAAAATGTAATCATGATTTCGCCTTTGTTTAAATTAATGATTTTTTTTACTTAAGAAATTTATGATACATCAAAATGTGTTATGGAGGATTGAAATACAATTCTGAGCAATTTTATTTGTAAAATCTTTAAAAAGTAGATATTACTATTAAATATTTTTTTCTTTATTATTTATTAAGCTACTTATTAGATAAGTACAGGAAAAATATATTTATTTCTTCATTTTTATTTCTTTATTATGAACAGATACTTTCTTCCAAGTTTAAATCCTAAACTTTACTAAATATATTCTTGGAAGACAGTGTATCACTATTACAGGATTTGTTTATATCTATTATAAAATAGTGAAAATTAGTTTGAAATGAATGATACAATAATTTACCGTTAGTTCAACACATACGTACATCGATATTATCACTCTAACTAAATTCATTGTTTTGTATTTTTTTTGTTGAATGTATCCATTATCATAGTCTCAAATTCCTTACACTTCTGAAAGTAAGGTTTATATAGATATGCATTTAAAAAAATCATAATTATAATATGTTGTAAACATTTAGTAATATTTTTTTTAATGAAAATTCAAATAAAGAATTATGTGTAAATTTTAAGAAGTATAAAAAAGTTTATGAATTACATAGAGTTATACTGAAAAGCTGTTTCAGTTAATATCATAATTTAATAAAATCGACAAAAATTATCTGTCACTTGATTTTACTTTAATTATAGCGAAAGTTTATATATTTTACATTAAATATAATTTATATTATATTATAATTAAATAAATTTATATTAAACAGATATTTAGAGCAATGCGGAGTAACTTGAGAAAGTCGACAATTCTTGACAATTCAGAAATTCTACAATGGTCAAAGTATTTGTATAAATGATACTCCAAATATCAATCCTTTATACCAGTTTCATATTTATTTATAAAAAATATTTAAAAAATAAATGATGTACTTTAATTAATAATACACTCGCACAATTTTTTCATTTTAGATTACTTGAAATATTATGTATTATTCGAATATATTATATTACTCGAACACTTATGTACATATATACGAAATCAGTCGCCGAGAATGATGTAAGAAGGCATGCTGGCACGATCCTGTTTGAAATATTTCGTCTAGGAATTGGTTAGTAATAACACAATCCTTATACAATAAAACAATAAATAATGCTTATTAATTAATGTAATATTCTTAGTGATATTCACGTATCGTGAATCTATTCCAGAATGAATTTATAACATGTACAGACCAGTAGAAATTATAACAGTTGTTACAGTGGAATTAATACGATCAGTCTATTCCGATGGATCACAAAAATGGACTATAATGATACATCATAACTAATCTCCAGTACTTGAAACATTGCAAATGATCGGATTATTTCATATACTCAGAGATAATATTTTGATTATCAAGACAAATAAAGATTAAAAACAATTAAATCAATGCGTACTGATATACATAATCATTTAGATCCAACGAATGACTTCTTCTTTATTGTATTTTCTAACTCATCTATCTTTACTCTGCTTCTTTTTCATCCTCTTCTCTTAACAATAACGAGGGAGGATAACATCAATAATGATAAATATCAAAAGAACATGCTCACGACAAGAAGTCACGGGCATTTTAATGAGCTTTGGAAAAATGATTCTATGACAAAAATAAAAAAATACCTGTCCAGCCGTTCACATAGTTGAATTTAGGTTTCTAAAATATTGTTAAATTGTAGAGAAATCATTCCTTTTATGTTTCATTGATAGATTAGAGGCACAGAGGTTTTATAAGCTATATTGGCAAGCATCTATATTCGTAATTTAGATATTCTATATTTGAGATTAAATGATTTTGTTAGTTTTTCCTTATTGTTTGTACATATCTATTATATATTGATGTAATGAATATTATATCGGTATATATATTATATAATATTATATATCAATATAATATTATATCGTGGTAAATGTATATAATCAACTACTTCATTCTATTTTTTTTTGTTTGATAGTTTAGTAAGACATTATTATTCAATCTCATATTTATTTTCTGTACTGATGGCTAATCTGTGCTAGATAGGATACTGCAATAGTACAATTTTGTTTAATGACAAATGCATATAAAGCATGTATATTTGTCAATCGTTTTATGAACAATAATACTAAATATATACTTATATATTATATACTATTTTTATAAAAATAAAAACACAAGTTCATTTTTACTCTATGGACACAATGTAATTACTGTGCTAAATGAGAGACGATGAGGATGAAAGAAGAAGAAAAGAAAGGGAGAGTTACGCTGAGTAACTATATCGATAGACATTCCATGCGAATATCTTTAAATTGAAATAGAGAATTGGCGTTATTTTTAGACGCGTGCGTTTCTCGATTCTCACAGTAAAGATCGCAATAATTCTTCCAGAAGCGTTACTATACTGAAAATGTTATCAAACGATTCGTCAGACCGAATTACATAAGAGATAACTTTTGGTTTAAACGGATTCAAGGTTTTGAAGATTCTTTCATTTCTCGTTTCGTCGATATTCCCTTCTGTGGCTATCGGTGCTAATGTGAAAAGTTGAAATCTCCTCCGATTCTTTCAAAACTGCTTTCTATCAATATAGTTTAACGAGAATAACAGAAATATATAGAACTTGCCAGGATATTCTTTGAATTGCAATGGAGGATTATCGTCGTGCGATTCTCAAGTTTATCCAGATTTTATCAGATTTCAGCAGATTTCATTAGATTTTACCAGATATAAACATATTTCCCTAGATTTCCGCAGATTTCACCAGATTATATTTACTACCCTAATTAAGCCGAATCTGTTCAAAATTTTAATCATAGATCCGAAACATCCTAAAATTAATACAACTACCTCGAACCCCCTGAACTTAGCCGATTCTAAATGAAATTTAAAAATAAGAAGTTTTTATGTATTCATCTTAATTCACCTCAAATTGAGCCGGCCCTATCTGAAATTTTTATATTTGCTCCGATACATCCTAAAATTCATAAAATTACCCTGAAACCTGCGAACTTCGACGATTTTAACTGAAATATTAAAAATTAAGTAATTTTTTTTATAAGAAAACCATTGATCACCCCTAATTGAGATGAACCTGTCCGTAATTTTCACAATGAAACAGGCGTACCCTACAATTAATAAAACTACCCTGAAACCCACGAACTTATCCAATTTTAATTGTAATATTAAAAAAGAAAAATTTTTTTTAAGCACGGTAATCACCCCTAATTTAATCGGACCATACCGAAACTTTTATAATAGATTCCGTAAACTGTAAAATTAGTAAAACTACCCTGATATGTCGGTAGTTTTTCCTATTTTAATTGAATTATTAAAAATTATTAAATTTTCCTTAACACCCATAATTTACCCGTAATTGAACATTACCAGTCCTAAATTTTTATAATATATTCTGTGCACTATAAAATCAATTAAAGCTATCTTATAACCCATTCTTTTGCTGATTCTAGTTGAAATATTAAAACTTAAATTATTTCCGTTATGTACCCTAATTCGCTCCGAAATGAGCTGGACCTGTCCGAAATTCATTCTGTACATCGTAAAATTAATAAAACAATATTTATACGATGGTACTTTGCGATTTTAATTGAAATATAAAAATTTAAGATATTTCTTATTAAACACGTTAAAATGCCCCTAACTGAACCGGAACTGTCCGAAAAGTTTATAATAGACTCTGTGCACCGTAAAGTTAATGAAGACAATCTTAAACATCGGAACTCCGCCGAACTTCTTGAAATATAAAATATAAAGTATTTTTTATTAAGTACCCTAAATCTGTCCTCATAGAGCCAGGTCTATTAGAAAGATTCATAATAGATTCAGTGCGCCGTGAAGTAAATAAAAACACGTTTAAATCCCTCTACTTTGTCAAATTTTTTGAGGTATTAACATTCAGATGATTTTCTTTAAAGGAACCTAAAGCGCTCATAATCCTGTCAGAAACTTTTATAATGGATTCAGTGCATCGTACAGTTATGGAAGGCATTATTGAACCCCTTAATTTGCCGAATTATTTTAAAAATTGAAATTACAAAAATTTTTATTAAGCATTCTAAATTGCTTCTCATTGAGCTAGTCTTGTTCGAAACTTTTATAATAACTTCCGTGCCACATAAAGTTAATAAAGATATTCTTACACCTCGAAGCTTTACCGAATTTTCTTAATGATTGAAATTTAATGAATTTTTTTTTAAGCATCTTAAATTGTCCCTAATATAATCGCCCTTAATATAGTCAGAAATTTATACAACAGATTCTGATCATCGTAAAGATCATAAACAATAGCTTAAACCCATGAATTTTTGCGATCTTTTTGAAATTTTGAAATTGAATTCATCTTCTTTTATACTTTAAATCGTCTCAAATAGAGAAAGTCATATCCGAAAAATTTATAATAGATTCTGTATACAATAAATTTAATAAAGATATCCTAAATCGTGGAAATTTACAGAATTTTTTGAAATATAAAAATATAATCTTTTCTTGAAGAGATTAAACCGACCATAATTGATCTGAATATTTTTAGTAGATTTTATGCACCTTAAAGTTAATAAAGTCACCCATAAACTTCGAAAATTTACCGAATTTTTCGAAATATAAATGCATAAAATTTATTTCAATGTCAACTAAACTTTCCCCGATTAAGTCAGACTTGCAAAATCTTTTTTCATATATTCTGGCCCACTTGAGCTTTATAAAACCACCCTCGCTCCCAGTTCAAGAATAGAGTATAAAAGATATAAGCAAATAGAAAATTTTACAAAAAGCACCCTATTTTGCCCCACTGGTACGACAATGCCTAAACGTATATTACCGAATAGAACGCAACGAGAGCATTCTAATGACATATAAATGCCCCACCTAAAAGATACAGTTTAGGAGATAATTAAATTTAAATGATTTTACAAAAAGCGCCCTGTCTTGGCCCGTATTTGAAAAACACGGTCGAACGATGTATTGGTGCAAAGGGCGTAAAGAGCGCTTTCAAACGACTTTTAGAACGTCTCGCTAGGTGGCGTAGTTTGACAGAAAATTGGACTTAATGGTTTTTAAAAATGGAGTCTTATATACCCCCCATAATACCGACACGGCCGAAAAAAATGCAGCCGTAAAGAGGGCAAAAAGAGCTTTCCAACGACCAATAGAACGACACAATAGGTGGCGCATTTAAAAAGATAATTGGACATGAAAGTTCGTAAAAATGTTGCCCTATCACCCCTCCTCTTGCTTCAAAAAAGCTGGAAAAAATATAGATGAAAAAAATAGGGCATATAGGGGGCAACGAGACCTTTATAACGGCACCGGTGCCGTTTCTGTAGGTGCTATAGTTTCGGAGAAAAAAAATTATTTTCCTTTGTTCCTTTGTTCCTTTACATCTCGGCTCCGATTGGTCGGATGCGGATAAAAAAAATAGGGCGTATAGGGGGCAATGGGCCCAAAGTAATGGCACCGGTCCCTTTTCTCTAGGTTCTATAGTTTCGGAGAAAATAATTATTTTCCTTCGTTCCTTTGTTCCTCTATATCTCGACTCCTTTTGGTCGGATACGGATAAAAAAAATAGGGCATATAGAGGGCAATGGGCCCTAATTAATGACACCGGTCCCGTTTCTCTAGGTGCTATAGTTTCAGTGAAAAAAATTATTTTCCTTTGTTCCTTTGTCCCTTTTTATCACGGCTCCTATTAGTCGGCTCCGGATAAAAAAAAATAAGGCATATAGGGGGCAATGGGTCCTAATTAATGGCACCGGTCCCGTTTCTCTAGGTGCTACAGTTTCGGAGAAAAAAATTATTTTCCTTTGTTCTTTTGGCCTTTTACATCTCGGCTTCGATTGGTCGGATACGGATAAAAAAAATAGGGCATATAGGGGGCAATGGGCCCTAATTACTGGCACCGGTCCCGTTTCTCTAGGTTCTATAGTTTCGGAGAAGAAAATTATTTTCCTTTGTTCCTTTGTTCCTTTACATCTCGGCTTCGATTGGTCGGATGCGGATAAAAAAAATAGGGCGTATAGTGGGCAATGGGCCCAAAAGTAACGGAACCGGTCCCGTTTCTCTAGGTGCTATAGTTTTGGAGAAAAAAATTATTTTCCTT
>NC_057703.1:3882209-3883268 GCF_014466175.1 Vespula pensylvanica
AGGTAGGATATGATCCAAAGAGATTGAGAAATATTGCATTACGGTTTAGCATTTTATATAATTTTTTTACCACAATATGATCCAATGGAAAATAAATAGCTTCTATACATGAACATTTTCTCGTATCTTATTTCTTATCGAAAAACAGAAAGTTAACGTTTAGGGATTCGACAAAGTGCGCAATATATAAAGTGAGCTGATAATATTCGCCAACTAATAAAGTTTAAGAGCCGCTGATTTATTCCAACGTTTGACTATGGCTATATAAGTTTTTATAAGAACAATTCATTCCATCATAGCTTCGATAATTAATCGGGTATGACTTATTAGTCGCACATTTTAATCGCGAAGAAATCGTATTTCATTTTGTTAAGTGCTTGCCTCAATTACATCGATCAGAATATCTATTAAATTATTTCAATCGAAGTGAAATTTTAACATTTTCTTTAACCCTATACTATCGTATGTAGAGACATATAAACTTATAACTTATACATGCAGTTATATAAATGACAAGCATAATAATCGAAGTGACAATAATTTTCACATTAGTTTAGAAATTTAGTATTCTGTGATCTGCTTTCGTAGTCAGACAGAAATTTTCTCATTTTCCTTAGAAAGTAGACGCCGTTTAATTTAAAAAATAAAACTAATCAATTGATTGATACACGAAAAAAGACGTTCATTATGCCATTAAAAATACTCGTTCTTTTTCTCATTCTTTTTCTTCCGAAGACTGTAAAATCGTACGAATTTCTTTCTTTGAGCAACGGACAGATTCCTTTTACCATAGACATTTGCAAATTATACAGTCGGAACTCTGCAATTCTTTTATCGGAATCGGAATCAGAAAGAGGTAAACATATTACTTATTTTCTTTTTTTTCATTTCAATTACACTTCTTTTCTTTTACCTCAGAAATGAAAATGATAACAATGATGTTCAAATGGAGGCGTGCACTTTCTCGAGAAGGTATTGCAACCACGAACTTACGCTTTTCACAATTACACGAATCATTGTACTACATTAAGCAAATAGTACGACCGTTATATATCGTGA
>NC_057703.1:3883368-3885700 GCF_014466175.1 Vespula pensylvanica
TTATTTCTTATACCGTTTCCTTAATTATATCACAGATAAAGTCAAAATTTTTGCTGGAATTCATTCTTGTAAATCTTTTGCTTTTATAAAATCAAGGATTTTTCTAACATCTTTCTTTTGATTTGATGTTTCTTTCATACAACGTATTTTTGATGAATTAGTAGATGATGAAGATATCAATGCCTAAAATACAAATATTATTCTTTGTATATAATTCTATGTATTATCATATATAAATATTTATTGAAAATATTAATATTATGTTACACCATAGGTCTTTTATACTTAATTTCTTTTTTTACGAATTTAGATTTATTTGAGAATCAAATGGGTTGTATTAATGCTATATGCCTTAAGTTTTGATGTTTCAAAGAAATTTTTGACTTTTATGTAATGTATTGTTTATTGTTTTAGTCTACAAAATAAAAAAGGAACTACAAATTCTTCTAAAATTTAACAATATTTTAGAAATTCCGATCCATTAACATTAACGATTGGTCACGTATTTCATTATTTTTGCCATAGAATCGTCTATTCAAAGTTCATTAAAATAATCGAGTGAGTTACCATAGCTTCTTGGTGCGAGCATTATGAAACCCATTTCTTCACGCTTAGAAATATTCAGAAAGAACACACAAAAATAGGTAATAGCTCCTTCATGCAACAAATCCTCGCAAATTCAAGCGTGGATATGAAAATCAGTAATGGGGAAATGAGCTTCTTCTCCTTTGCTACAAACTTCAAGGGGTGCCATAGTATTAAATCTTTTTTCACAAAAAATTTCGAAAACGATATTTACGGCATCAAGCAGAACAGGTGTAACTCTTAAACGATTGTGATGAATAAGATCCTATTTTAAGACAAAAGTATAATTCACTAATTTTATTTTCGAATGTTTGAAGACACTTTAAATTTGTAAATAAACTATTCTCGAAAAAATACCATTTTTAACACAATCTTTTTCAAAGAAAATAAAGCTTTTTCAAAAATTTGAAAAATAGGATTAATAATTAAATCTTCGTCTTTAAAATAAATCTTGTTCATCAAAATCAGTAAAAAATCATTCTACTTGATGGCATAAATCATTATAAAACTATGGTTGATAAAGAGTCTTAAATGCAGACAAAGAATATCACTTAGAAAACCTATAAAGAATGATTGAAAAATGAAAACATGAAGAAATGATTTCAGTAACACTCATAGTATACAAATTAAAAATAAAATTAATGATATATTTTTTGATGGCATAACTACTATTGTTAGATCTTTTTATCTACAAAACGGCTAGAGACAAAATTATGAGATGTGTCAAATTATTTTTAAGGTGAAAATATACATTTTTTGTAAGCAAACCATCTATTTTTTCTGACACTGAACTCAGTTCTTGTAAAACTCTCCTATATCAAAGTCAAAATCACTAAATAATTTTTATCTAAATATTCCAGTATTATCTATTACTAAATTTAAAAATTTTTTTAAATATTATTGAATAGTTCTATTCTTTACAACAAATGTATTATACTCTGTTATAAAACTGTATAGTCTTTTTACACAAGTTAGCTATTCAAAAAGCAGCTTTCATCCTTTTAATATAATTATCTAAATTTAATACAATTATCTAAATGTAAGACGCATAAGCATACTTTATCATTCGTCTTTATCTTACAAAAATGAATTCCAACAATGATTTCATTCTATGAGATGGAGAGAGTGTTATTTACTTACAGATAAAGAAATAGAAGCCAGAAATATGAAAAATTAGAAATAATCTGATTTAGATTATTTTATTCCTAAAAAATTGTTTATGAGGCATTTCCATATCCAAAGCCACCACAGAATTCCAAATCATCTGTATCTGCATCAACGTGGGCTTTCTTATCATCTAATTTTTTATACCTAATTTCATTTTCTATTTCTTATACCTAATTTTCATCTATAACCAGCACCATCTTTTATCGGTCTTGAAGCCTAACTTCTTGGTCTGGGTTTCGAAATCTTAGACCTAACTTTTCTTTTGAACATAGATAGAACTATCTCTGGAAGTAGATGTAAGAATCCATGTAAATATTCAATTCCCTCTTTAGTTAAATACCAATAAATCATCAAGCAAATTGCTCTTTGAAATAACTTCTGGTTTTGAGGAACTAGATAATCATGAAAAAATTGTTACAATGAAAGTACATGTATAATGATAACTTATTCTAAAATTAAACATCAAGATATAATTTACCTGTACTGCTTTAATAACTTCCAAATTTGAAATTGTTTCTAATTTAAGGTGTTTCACAGTCTGGTAGTTCTTTTTTGCTATCATTATACCTTCTTTAAAAAG
>NC_057703.1:3885800-3890091 GCF_014466175.1 Vespula pensylvanica
CAGGAGTGCATATTAAAATATGTCAAGGGTATACATTTTTATTCCAAAATTATCGACAAATGAATATGAGATGAATAACTTAATAAATATATATGAAAGAGAGAGAAAGAGGGAGTATTTTTATTACATATATGAAAGTTTCATAAGAAAATATAATGAATGATACAAAGATTATTAATAAAAGTTTTTAGATATTTGAAAGAAATATAAATATTTTTTGGAATAAAAAGGCATAACTCTTGATATATAAATGAAACTAATAAAATGGCTTGCCTGCACTCAGGAGTGCATATGAAAGGTTTACAGTAAGTACATGATTGCATTCAGGAATGCAAATGAACATATTATAGTAAGGATATATATTTCACATTCGGAATGATCAAAGATGAATGAATGAATGCGCTAATAAGGATACTAAACGAAGAAATATATAAAATACGTCGATCTCTGGTGATATTTTTTTTCAGTGTATTAAACTTGTTTAACAATAAAGAAGTGAAATTTTATTTTATTCCATATATAATAAATGAATGATAATTAAATGGTACAAATGAATTCTATATAAAAGGAAATTTGAATCATTCTGATAAGAAATATATATATAAACCTTGCTAAATGAATGAAGCGACATAAATGGCAGCTAGCACTCAGGAGTGCATATTAAAATATGTCAAGGGTATACATTTTTATTCCAAAATTATGTACAAATGAATATGAAATGAGAGAATTAATAAGAATATAGATATGAGAGAGAGAGAGAGAGAGAGAGAGAGAGAGGAGTGAAAGAGAAAAGGGAGTTTTTTTGTCATATTTATTGAAATTTTCATAAGAAATATAGAAATATTATTATTAAATAATTCATAAGAATTTCATAAGAAATATAGAAAAGATATATTTATATTTCACTGAGAGAAATATGATTATTTTTTGGAATAAAAAGGTATATGGCTTGGTATATAAATGAAACGAATAAAATGGCTTGCCTGCACTCAGGAGTGCATATGAGAGATTCACAGTAAGTACATGATTGCATTCAGGAATGCAAATGAACAAATTATAGTAAGGATATACATTTCACATTCGGAATGATCAAAGATGAATAAATGGATGCATTAATAAAATTACTTAATGAAGAAATATATAAATACGTCGATCTCTAGTGATATTTTTTTTTAATATATTAAACTTGTCTAATAATAAATGAAATTCATTTTATTCCATATATAATAATTAAATGATATTTAAATGGTGCAAATGAATTAGAAGAAAATTTGAATCATGCGGATAAGAAATGTATAAGTCTTACTAGATGAAGGAAGCGACATAAATGGCAGCCAGCACTCAGGAGTGCATATTAAGATATGTCAAGAGTGTACATATTTATTCCAAAATTATCAATAAATAAGATGAAAGACTTAATAAGTATATGTGAGAAGGAGAGAGAGAGAGAGAGAGAGAGAGAGAGAAAGAGGGAGTATTTTTATTATATATATGAAAGTTTCATAAGAAATATTGAGAAAATTATTAATGAATGATACAAAGATTATTAAGAAATATTTATACGTATTTAAGAAAAGTATGAATATTTTTTGGAATAAAAATGTATGTCTTGGCATATAAATGAAGCGATTGAACGGCTTGCCTGCACTCAGGAGTGCATATAGAATAAGTTCGCAGTAAGTACATACCTGCATTCAGGAATGCAGATGAACATATTATAATAAGGATATGTATTTCTCATTCAGAATGATCAAAAATCATTCACATGCACATATGAAAGTATTATATAATAAGTATTTAAAGTATTCCTACCTCAAAGTATTCCTTTAAAGTTACTTAGTAATAAACCAAGAATATTTTGTACTCATCCTAATATAGTAATGTATGTATATTTGAGTAGTGCGCAAGTGAATGAAAAGAAATTTTGAATCATTCTGATTAGAAATGTATAAGTCTTGCTAAGCGAGCGATATGATACAAAAATAACAGCCTAGCACTCAGGAGTGCATAAAATATGTCAAGGGTATACATTTTTATTTCAAAATTATCAACACATAAATATGAAATGACAGAATTAATAAATATATACATGAGAGAGAGGGAGATAGAGAAAGAGGGAGTACTTTTATTATATATATGAAAGTTTCATAAGAAATATTAAGAAGATATAATGAATGATATAAAGATTATTAGGAAATGTTTATACATATTTGAGAGAAATATGATTATTTTTTGGAATAAAAGTGTATAAGTCTTGGTATATAAATGAAGCGAATGAAAAGGCTGTCCCACACTCAGGAGTGTGAGGGAAAATAGTTCAGGGACAGGTTTGCATTCAGGAATGCACCTGGGATAGTCAAGCATGTAGATTTTCATGTCAAGATAATTAAAAATTTTTTATATGATTATTAGTAAATCAATAATTTTTTCTTTATCTTTTTTATGTAAATTCACTTTTGATGATTATATATTTATATATATATATACTTTATCCAATGCCAACATAGTTTTTTTTACAAGTTGTAAAAGGGCTCATTTATTGTAAGAGTCATTTTACAAATCTTGTATAAATATAATCATCATCTTATATAGATTCTAATTATTCTGATTAAAAATCTACAAGACTTGATGTAATTAGAGATCTTAAGATCTGTTAAGGCAAGCAGTGACGATAAAATAAATTAACAAGAATAATATGCAACAATGTATTAAAACTATATTTTGTCTTCAATGTGTGTAATATTTTCATATATAAATTTTATATATAATCTTATTTCTTTCTTTCAAATTTAATATTTCATTACTATTTTATATATAATATACGAACTACATGATTTGAAAATTGTGAAATTATATTACTCTATTTTTTATATTTTAATAGATAAAAGTGTCGTACATATAAACGATGTAATATATACATCAGACACTTCCCGTTAATATAAACGTAATAATGTAAGATATATGTAATCCATCGATTAAATATAGATCTGATCTCGTTATGGATATATTTATGGCGGTATACAAAATTGTGTATGCATTTTTAATACGACACAAGGTGCAGTATACTTTTACTCTTTCTTTTTTTTTCCTTTTTTTTTTAACGCGACCTAATGCTTAAATATTGTGAAATATTCACAATTCTTTTCCTTTTTCTCATAACGTGTCTTGAATGATTTACATTATGTATGTTAATTATATTAAACAATTGATAATTTATTATGCAATTATATCTTTATATGTATTTCTATATATTTCTATATATATTTATATATTATTCTATATTATTGTATATATTTCTATATATTGTATATATTTCTATATATTTCATATATTCTATTTATTTCTATATATTTGTACATAACATGCACTCATAAGTTCATATTTTTATTTAAATATAGAACATGTTTACTAATGCATCGAGAATTCGATATATTCAGTGCCAATTTTATGGCCATTTTAATACTTTTTTTTCTTTTATTTTAGCATTACAATCTATGGCGAAATATATACGTATATAATTTTTTACTAATTATATTATCAAAATTATGAAAATATTTGCCCATAGATTGTAGATAAAAATTTTGTTTTTCCACACATGCCTTTTATATAGTTTTCTGTTACAGAGAGGTGTCGTTTTCATGTTTCAAGATTAAATATTGCAAAATATCCTTTTATATATCAGTGGGTAATAACAACAGTGGTAATGACACAAAAATAAATTGATAAAGATTATGAATTCATCATGCAAAATTTGTGTTTCAGGTTTTTCAGGTGCTTGGATTAACAAGAAATCAACATAAAATAATAATGTGGGAAAATAATCTAATTACATATTGATGCCAAATGAAGAATTGGGATTATAAAAAATTAAGAATCGAAATATTCACTAAATTTGAACTAACCGTAGTTAATTTCTGTTTCAGGAAATATCATCCAAATTGGCAAGATCCGAGTCCATTCTTCGTTGGTTGTTCTTTTCGTTTGTGAGATATGTATGTGTGCATATATATGTGTGTATAAAATAATTCTTAGTTTAATATATATTTTATTTTTAGAAAGTAATAAAATTATAAATTTCTTACGTCCACAGGTTATTTGTTTATTATATAAAATATGCATATTGATTTTGATTGTTTCTTGTTTAATTATTTAAATGTTTTTAGTACTTTATGTTCACAGGTGACTGTGAACAGCAGGATGCTAATTTATTATATAAAATTCGCACATTATTTCGATAACTTCTTGTTTAATTATAAAATGTTTTTAATCTTTTATGTTCACAGGTGACTGT
>NC_057703.1:3890191-3895391 GCF_014466175.1 Vespula pensylvanica
TATTAGTGCGTTATATTTCTAAAATGATGCAGATGCATGTGCCGCTTCTAGCTTCACTATTTAGTTCACGGTATAGATGACGCCATTGCTGCTTCAGTTCGTATCAAGCAAATACGTCGCCCCGTTGTTTTTGTTAATTACAGGTAATTAGCAGATTTTTTTTAACGTATACCTGATTATTATTCATCAATCGATAGTTAAACATGCGATTTTAGAGAGGCCGTGTTCGCGAGTCGGGATGTTATGGCGTTTAAAAGATATTCGCGAAAATAAAATTTCGTTGATCCCCCGGGGAGCTATTGCGTACTTTTTTTTTCAATTTTCTACCTTGATTTCACAATATCGATACTTCTCACGCGTTTTAACAATGCTCTGATCAATAATTTTTCGTTTATAATTATGATTGATCGATATTTTGTTTCATATTCGATTTTCATGCATATTCATACAAACGTACACACACATATGGATTGTTTCACGCATTATATATACACAACACTCTTGTTTCTTTTCCTTTTTTCACACACACACACTTTTGATTTTACCCTGTATTAATACGAGATCCCATATTTTTTAGATTTTCAAGAATTTCACGAGATACAACAGCAGAGCATCGTATTAGAGTGCATCGTTCTTCGTGGTCCGGAATGAAGAGGATGTTCGCCGTTTGAAGGAACAATGACTACTACCGATAAGTCGCTCCTTTCTTTATGTATTTCTTGCGTGAGAAGGATGAGACATAATCCGTGATTGTATATAATGCGATCGAATGCTCGTTCTTTTTGAAGAACGTATGCGTGTATAAATTACGTATTATGTGCATGTGGATATACGATTTTTACGAATTCAGTGCTTTGCGCCGACTGGACGTTCGTTTGCATGTGTGGACTCTTTGTGTGTAAAAATAGCTGTGTTTTTTCTCTCTTTTTTTGTCCTCTACTTTCGCTTCGAATAGAAGTACTTTGTAAGAAATAATTTGGGTAGTATTGTCCAAAAATAATGCGATTTTCGTCGTTTAATTACTCGTCGCCTATATGCGTTTCATTGATTAGTTCTCTATGTATTTATTTACATATGTATCATTTCTTCGTCGTTTCTTTCTTTTCGATAGTCGCGCTTTCTCGATTATATACAATTATTATCGATCCACGATACATTACTTCGATCGTACTTATTCGATATGTATAAATAAAAATTCGAAGAAATATTTTTTTTGTATATCTTCAAGTACATATCATTAGATATATATATATACGCGTAAATACATCAAATCATCGAATTATTTCGATTTAACTGTTCATTATTTCGCGCGTAATATACAAACATAGAAATAATATAGGTAATTGTATACAAGTGCGTGTCTATTTAATGTTTCTATATCGTTAAAAAATATGTTTATTTCATTAGAAAATTATTGTCCATGTTTAAAATTCGAATTAATTATATTTGTCATCCGTATCGTATTATTTACGACTAATATTATATTTTTTATTATTTTGAATCGAAAAATGTAATATTTGATTTGACCTGGTTCTATCTGTGATGACGTCATAGGATCTACTTTCCTTGCCAGAGATCTCGTCGCCACCTTGGACGCAGTGACAAGTGCACACGGTGTTTCGTCGCTTAATTACAGGTAATTGATCAATTTTTTCTATCGTATACCCTCTTCCTATATATCAATCGATAGCCAAACGCACGATTTTCATGAGGCCGCGTTCGCATATTTGGGCATCATCGCGTTTAAAAGATATTCGCGAAAATAAAATCAGCCTCTCGTAGATCCGTCGGAGCTTTCAATTTTCCTGTTTTATTTTCTCAATATCTTGATACTTCTCTTACTTTTTAATGATCCCTTGATCAATAATTTACATTAATTGTGATCGATTGATATTTTGTATTAAATTCGATTTTCTTGTACGATCGTATATATACACACACATATAAACATAGAGGTATACGATCTTATATATATATACACACACACATGTACGTGTCAATCATATGTACAAATAGAATAAGATCATATAAATATACATATACACATATAGTGGACAATCACTATATATATTATATATATATACATCTATAGGTATACGATATATATAAGTATACACAACACACACCATCTCCGTATATTCCCTACACATATTACGTATACATTTTTAATCTTGTGCTATGCTAATATGATCTTATATTTTTCAGATATCTAAGAATTTCACGAACTACAATATAGAATGTCCATACCAGTATATACCACTTTATACATCTCTTCGATGCGTACAAGTAAGTTTATCTTATTTTCATACATATTTGAGTGAGGCTTAATGGAGAGAGATAGGTAACATACATATTAGATTGTATATTTTCATAAAATTTTCCGATCGATATCGAAACAAAAACGATCCAGCGTCGAACTCTCTCAAGGCCAGAAGAGAGATCTTTATTACTATATAACATTTGGACGAGTAGTAGTACAAAAGTACTGATTAATTTCGTTTTAATAACGCATTTTATTATACAACTATTTTATTCTAATTTTATCACGATTATTTTAATATTACAGAAATTTTATTATTTCATAGGATAATATAGGAACTCGTATACTTTTTAGGTTATTTGTCATCGAATTTACTCTTGCAGCTATTATTTTATTTTAGAATTATTACATATTATAACAAAATTTATTACATTTTTATTAACAATTGAATCTCCGTATGCAGTTACCTCCAAATCGTGAAATATGGGCAATCGATATTGTTTGAGCTTGTATCTTCAAATACAAAACAAGCAATATCTAGTAAATGGCTGTATCTAGTAAATACTAGTATCTAGCAATATCTAGTAAATACTTTGGTACATTTCAAAAATACTTAGTTTTTAATAATTTAAATTTTCATAATATATTAAATTCCATTTATAAGATATTCATTATGATTTTTAGATAATATATTTTCTAATGTGTTACCTTCAGAAATGATTTACAAGAAATTTTGTATTCTTTTTTGTTGTATAATCTATTGTATGTTTCAGCTTTTTAGTTCTTATAAAGTATTAGAGTCAGTGTTGGTAGACATTCTTCATCATCTTAGGGCACGATGCTTATTGTGCAAATGATCAACGAAAACTCCAGTTAGTAAATTTCTTTTTTAAATATATCGTTAATAATGCTGAAAATATTTTATTATATTAATGATACTAATAACTTTGTTTTTTTCCCCTTATTTCAGATCATCGTTACAATCCTGACCTTGACCATGGATGTGTTTATTTAAAGTAGTTTGGATTTTGCAATTTAAATTTTACTAAAATGTACACTTAAATTAATTGAGAAGAAAGTAGTCAGTTATACAGTGAGGGTTTGTTCATATAAAGTATTAATTTTCCTTTCAAGCAATAGCTCTGATTGTTTGCATATTAAAGTCAGGGCATCATTGAAGATGATCAAGAAATTAATACGCTTCTTCTATTGAATAATATTGGCAAGTTAATTTATAAATTTGACATCTAATAATTTCATAGTTTTATTATTGCAATAAATTCCATAAAAATTTGTTTACAATCTTTTCACAGATAACCATTATGATCGTGCCTTACCAGTTTACAATGAGATTGAGTTACTTCATTTTCAACTTACTTCAATATCAACTTATTTCATTTTCAACTTCCTATGGATCATCCTCCTTCAATTTGGTCTTCTTGTTTTCAGCAATTAATATATTAATTCTCGTTTTTCTTCCTGTGCTTATGTTAAATTTATCGATTTTTTTTCATGCTTTAGTATCAGAAACAGTTTTAGTTTTTTGATATTGACTATAGTTATCGAATGTGTTCCATAGTTATGGTTAGGACACGAAGCAAAGAAGGCTATATATGCCGAAGAGGCGAGGCACCAAAAATTGTGGCTCAAGAAGGTAATTGTTAGATTATTGAGTTATTTTCGAAGGTTCGACAGAACTTTTCGAAAATGGCTCTTAGTCATATTTTAATTTTACCATGTTGTTACTCAAAATGCTCTTATATAGTAGTAATATAGATTTGAGAAACTAAAACCGTACTGAAACAATACTGAAAAAGAAATATTAGTGAAAATAAACGTGATTTTTTGTCATCATTTCTTTACAGATCTCCCTTTTCTATCTTAATTATGTGATTATAGAATATTTGCGACGCATTTCGATGATTTCTATACTCGGATATCGTATTTATAAAAATTTAATATTTTCGATTATTAGATCGAGAAATTGCGTTTATTTCAGACGCCATTAATCAAGGTGGCGTTAAGTACGTGCAGGATGAGAACCTTTTTACCATCGAAGTCAATGTTGTCAAGTCGTGACAGACGCTATGTCGTTCTTCTCTTAATTACGAGTAATTAGTATTTATTTTTTAAGATACATTATCTTCCAGTATATCACTCGATTCCTAAAAATGTGTTTTTTATGGTGTATTGTTCGTAAATCGTGACAATAGTACTGAAAAAGAAATATTAATGAAAATAAAAGTGGTGACTGCATATTACGTCTTCTTTTTTTCGTATTTTTTGGCATTATTTCTTTATAGATTTTACTTTTCTCTTCTAATTATGTGATTATAGAATATTTGTGATGTATTTCGATGGTTCGTATAATTTTATATCGTATTTATAAAAATTTTATATTTTCGTTTATTAGATCGAGAAATTGTTCATTAATTGACTAGTGACGTATCTGCGCATGCGCGGCGTGTTTGCGTAATCGGCTTGTCGGTTGATTCAACGCCATTTTGTGTTCGGTGGTCGACAGGTACACACGGAAGCCGTATCGTCCTCATTAATTTCAGGTAATTAATATATTTTTCTATTGTACACTATCTTCCTATGTATCAATCGATTGCCAAAAACGCGATTTCCACGCGTGAATGTTCGCAAGTCGGGGTATTTTCGTTTTTGAAAGATATTCGCGAAAATAAAATCTGTCTTGGAAGCTATTGCGTCATACTTTTATTTTTTAATTTTCTGGCTTTCTTTCCACGATATCAATATTTCTCTTACTTTTTAATGATGCTTTTAATAATAATTTATCATTAATTGGTCATCATTAATCGTATTTCCTATTATATTCGATTTTCACACACACACACACACACGACGCTTGGGATTTTCCCCTACTCATATATGTATATATATAATACACACATAATAGATATTTTCTCTACTAAT
>NC_057703.1:3895491-3896960 GCF_014466175.1 Vespula pensylvanica
CTTTTTCTTTTTTTAACGCGACCTAATCCTTAAATATTGTGAAATATTCACAATTGTTTTCCTTTTTTTCATAACGTGTCTTGAATGATTTACATTATCTATCTTAATTGTATTAAATAATCGATAATTTATTATGCAATTATATCTTTATATCTTTATGTGTTTCTATATATTTCTATATCATTCTGTATATTTCCTATATATTTATATATTATTCTATATACTTGTACATAACACGCACTCATAAGTTCATATTTTTATTTAAATGTAAAACATGTTTACTAATGCATCGAGAATTCGATATATTCAGTGCCAATTTTATAGTCGTTTTAATACATTCTTTTCTTTTATTTCAGCATTACAATCTATGGTGAAATATATACGTATATAATTTTTTACTTATTAAATTATCAAAATTATGAAAATATTTGCCCATAGATTGTAGATAAAAATTTTGTCTTTCCACACATGCCCTTTTATATAGTTTTCTGTTACAGGGAGGTGTCGTTTTCATGTTTCAAGATTAAATATTGCAAAATATTCTTTTATATATCAGTGGGTAATAACAACGGTGTTGAAAATAATTTTTCAAGATTTGTCATATTATCATAGTGTATGACATAAAAATAAATTGATAAAGATTATGAATTCATCATGCAAAATTTATGTTTTAGGTTTTTCAAGTGCTTGGATTAACAAGAAATCAATGTAAAATAATAATGTGGGAAGATAATCTAATTAGGCATTGATGACGAATGAAGAATTGAAATTATAAAAAATAAAAAATTGAAAGATTCAATACATTCGAACTAAACATAGTTAATTTCTGTTTCAGGAAATATCATCCAAATTGGTAAGATTCGATTCTACTCTTCGTTGGTGAATTAAACATAGTTAATTTCCGTTTCAAGAAATATCATCCAAATTGACAAGATTCAATTCCACTCTTCGTTGGTTGTTCTTTTCGTTTGTGAGATATGTATGTGTGCATGTATATGTGTGTATAAAATAATTCTTAGTTTAATATATATTTATTTTTAGAAAGTAATAAAATTATAAATTTCTTATGTCCACAGGTTATTTGTTTATTATATAAAATATGCATATTGATTTTGATTGTTTCTTGTTTAACTATAACATGTTTTTAGTACTTTATGTTCACAGGTGACTGTGAACAGCAGAATGCTGATTTATTATATAAAATTCGCACATTATTTCGATTACTTCTTGTTTAATTACAAAATGTTTTTAATGTTATATGTTCACAGGTGACTGTAAACAGCGCAATGCTAATTTAAACAAAATTCGCACATTATTTCGATTGCTACTTGTTTAATTATAAAATATTTTTATTGTTTTATATTCACAGGTGATTATAAATGATGATTTATAATAGGAAATATGAAATTCGTATCTTACTTCGATTGCTTCTTGTTTAAATATATGGTTTAGATTTTTTATGTTCACAG
>NC_057703.1:3897060-3898082 GCF_014466175.1 Vespula pensylvanica
TATTTCCCGAAATAGAAATTAACTATGTTTAATTCACCAACGAAGAGTGGAATCGAACCTTTCCAATTTGGATGATATTTCCTGAAACAGAAATTAACTACGTTTAGTTCAAATTTATTGAATATTTCAATTTTTTATTTTCTATAATTTCAATTCTTCATTCGTCATCAATAGCTAATTAAAATATCTTGCCACATGATTATTTTTAGATCGATTTCTTGTTAATCCAAGCACTTGGAAAACCTGAAACACAAATTTTGCATAATGAATTCGTAATCTTTATCAATTTATTTTTATGTCATACACTGTGATAATATGACAAATCTTGAAAAATTATTTTCAACACTGTTGTTGATACCCATTGATATATAAAAGGATATTTTGCAATATTTAATCTTGAAACATGAAAGCAACACCTCTCTGTAACAGAAAACTATATAAAAGGGCATGTGTGGAAAGACAAAATTTTTATCTACAATCTATGGGCAAATATTTTCATAATTTTGATAATTAAAAAAGTAAAAAATTATATACGTATATATTTCGCCATAGATTGTAATGCTGAAATAAAAGAAAAAAAAAATGTATTAAAATGACCATAAAATTGGCACTGAATATATCGAATTCTCGATGCATTAGTAAACATGTTCTATATTTAAATAAAAATATGAACTTATGAGTGCATGTTATGTACAAGTATATCGAAATACATAAAAATATATAGAAATATATAGAAACACATATAAAGATATAATTGCATAATAAATTATCAATTGTTTAATACAATTAACATACATAATGTAAATCATTCAAGACACGTTATGAGAAAAAGGAAAAGAATTGTAAATGTTTCACAATATTTAAAGATTAGGTCGCGTTAAAAAAAAGAAAGGAAAAAAAAAGGAAAGAGTAAAAGTATACTGCACCTTATGTCGTATTATAAAATGCATACACAATTTTGTATACCACCATAAACATATCCATAACGAGATCAGATCTATATTTAATCGATGGATTACATA
>NC_057703.1:3898182-3899378 GCF_014466175.1 Vespula pensylvanica
AATTGTGTATGCATTTTATAATACGACACAAGGTGCAGTATACTTTTACTCTTTCCTTTTTTTTTCCTTTATTTTTTTTTAACGCGACCTAATCTTTAAATATTGTGAAACATTTACAATTCTTTTCCTTTTTCTCATAACGTGTCTTGAATGATTTACATTATGTATGTTAATTGTATTAAACAATTGATAATTTATTATGCAATTATATCTTTATATGTGTTTCTATATATTTCTATATATTTATATATTATTCTATATATTTTTATGTATTTCTATATACTTGTACATAACATGCACTCATAAGTTCATATTTTTATTTAAATGTAGAACATGTTTACTAATGCATCGAGAATTCGATATATTCATATGCCAATTTTATGGCCATTTTAATACATTTTTTTTTTCTTTTATTTCAGCATTACAATCTATGGCGAAATATATACATATATAATTTTTTACTTATTAAATTATCAAAATTATGAAAATATTTGCCCATAGATTGTAGAAAAAAATTTTGTCTTTCCACACATGCCCTTTTATATAGTTTTCTGTTACAGAGAGGTGTCGCTTTCATGTTTCAAGATTAAATATTGCAAAATATCCTTTTATATATCAGTGTCATATTCTTTTATATATCAGTTGTCATATTATCATAGTGTATGACATAAAAATAAATTGATAAAGATTATGAATTCATCATGCAAAATTTGTGTTTCAGGTTTTCCAAGTGCTTGGATTAACAAGAAATCAATGTGAAATAAAAATGTAAAAAAGGTATTGATAGCGAATGAAGAATTGAAATTATAAAAAATAAAAAATTGAAGTATTCAATAGATTTGAACTAAACGTAGTTAATTTCTGTTTCAGGAGATATCATCCAAATTGGCAAGATTCGATTCCACTCTTCGTTGGTTGTTCTTTTCGTTCGTGAAATATGTATGTGTGCATGTATATGCGTGTATAAAATAATTCTTAGTTTAATATATTTTTTATTTTTAGAAAGTAATAAAATTATAAAATTCTTATGTCCACAGGATTTTGGTTATTATATAAAATATGCATTTTGATTTTGATTGTTTCTTGTCTAATTATAAAATGTTTTTAGTACTTTATGTTCACAGGTGACTGTGAAAAGCAGGATGCTAATTTATTATATAAAATTCGCACATTATTTCGATTACTTCTTGTTTAAT
>NC_057703.1:3899478-3900963 GCF_014466175.1 Vespula pensylvanica
GATTACATTTTAAATTGTTAGTTATATTTCCTCAAATAAATAAATTTGAATATAACAAAATTTTTAATTATCTTTCTAAGAGAACGCACAGAAAACTTTCCTGTCTCACTTATGTTCTCTGTTATTCCTATTTATCCTTTTTTTGCTTTTATTACTTATATACTTTTATTAAATATATTATTTATATACTTTCATTAATTATATACTTTTCTTAATTATATGAAATATATACTTTTATTTATTATATTTATTACTTTTATTAACTTTTATTAATCACTAATCTCGTGTAAAACACTTAGGAGGGGCCCTCGTGTGGGCCTTAGGCAGGTTTCGTTCTTCCACTAAGGAAAAATCGAATTCAATTATGGTATTTTGATTTTCGTCGAGTGAACCAATCTTCGAGATGCACACCCATCGTTCGAAATTCTATTTTTCTCACGCTTACTTACGCAAATCCTATTCTAAACGAAGACCCTATCCTAAACTAATAAAATTTAATTTTATATGTATGCAAAAATCGAAAATAGATGACTTTAGCGAATTCCACGATGATCATCTGAAACAAAAAGAACGTAATATAATACGTCTGTTTAACGTACCAGTATATAGATGCACTTTTTATTTCTATTATCAATCGATTGCTATAAATCATTTAAACTCGTGATTCTACATTTTGATATATGATGCAATCAAGAAATTGAGGAATCTTGAATATATACTATCAATAAAAATATAAAATATATGAATTGCTTTTTTATAAAATACTTTTTGTTAAAATATTATTTAATCAAAAACTATAGATAACATTAGATCAACGATAAAAATTGTAAAGGTAAGAAAAAAGATAATTTCTAGGACGTTAATGTTCATCATAATTTAGTTTCAAATTTTAGTTAAGAATTTGTGCATTTTCTGATAAAAAATAAAAAATATATGATAAGACCACAATCCATTCTGGAAAAATATAGCAGCAACTGGCTCCTCTTAATTATTTGAAAGCCTAGACGTAATTTTTTATTCATACAAACAATAATTTACACACACAATGTTATTATATATATGTCAATAAAAATGTTGCATATGTATATATATATTTAATTTTATACGTATTGAATATGTATATATATATATATATATATATATATATATATATATATACTGTAATAATGAATTTATTAAATAAGAAATTAATCTATTTATATCTCTATTGAGATACGAGAAATAAACAAAATGGAAAAATAGTTAACATCATCATAGAACACAATAAATTTTGATTGAATTTAAATGCAGCCATTAGCTCGACAGTACTTACGTTATTTACATTTATCATATATCGTAAGTAATATCGATTTCCAGGTCCCACCGCATGGAGGTTGCTGCATATGGAGACCCGCGGGCTAAAGACTCTACTTTTAATATGAATTACTTTGCAAGCTATTATATAAAATCATTATTATGACATATTCAATAATAATTATTATAATT
>NC_057703.1:3901063-3908170 GCF_014466175.1 Vespula pensylvanica
GTACTACCGGGCGGATGGCTGCATATTTCAATCCTTTTCCAAAATCTCTTTTCTATCAAATTTCAATTAGAAGTTAAATTAATTACATTTGAAAAGCTAAAAATTGATTAACTTATTCTAGGTCCTACGGGCTATGACTTTACAAGTCTCTTTAGTGCTTTGGCAAATTACTCTATCGACTTTTTTCTTTCAAAAACAATGACTATGGAGACTTTTCTTTTTTCAAAAAAATTGAGTATTTATTTAATTTTGTATGAAAGAATAATCGAAAAACCTCGGACGATTTCTTTTAACAAGTAGCTGTTCTAATTATAAAGTTAAATCATGATCTATCATTTGTTTTCCAGAATCTATCCATCGCACTTTTCTTCTTGTTCATTTTTTAATACATCTACATCGATATGTCGAAGTAAATGGCGATTAAATAAACTAAGTACAAAGCAATGCATACAACGTAAATCGCATTGCACGCTTTTTTGACGAAATCGGATAAATTAATATCTGATTTCATCGCTAATATCACGAGCAAACAAGAATAAAAAAGTGCTTATTAACTGAGCTATTAATTAATCCAATGTATGAAACAAGAAGACCCTATCCTAAAGTAATAAAATTTAATTTTCTATGTATGCAAAAATCGAAAATAGATGATATTAACGAATTCAACTATGATCATCTGAAACAAAAAGAAAATATATAATACTATGTTACAATAGAACGTAATATAATACGCTCATTTAACGTACCAGTATATAGATGCATTTTTTATTTCTATTATCAATCCATTTCTATACATCATTTAAACGCGTGATTCTATATTTTGATATATGATGCAATCAGAAATCGAACAATTGAGGAATCTTGAATATATACTATCAATAAAAATAGAAAATATCAATTGCTTTTTTATAAAATACATTATTTAAACAAAAATTATAGATAACATTATATCAACGATAAAAATTGTAAAGGCAAGAAAAAAGATAATTACTAGGACGTTAATGTTCATCATAATTGTTTCAAATTTTAGTTAAGAATTTATGCATTTTCTAATAAAAAATAAAAAATATATGATAAGACCACAATCCAAAATATAGCAGCAACTGTCTCCTCTTGATTACTTGAAAGCCTAGACGTAATTTTTTATTCAAACAAACAATAATTTACACACACAATTTTATTATATATATCAATAAGAATATGTTGCATATGTATATATGTATTTAATTTTATATGTATTGAATATGTATATATATACTATAATAATGAATTTGTTAAATAAGAAATTAATCTATTTATATCTCTATTGAGATACGACAAATAAACAAAGTGGAAAATAGTTAAACTCATCATAGAACACAATAAATTTTGATTGAATTTAAATGCAGCCATTAGCTCGACAGTACTTACGTTATTTACATTTATCGTATATCGTAAGTAATATCGATTTCCAGGTCCCACCGCATGGAGGTTGCTGCATACGGAGACCCACGGGCTAGACTCTACTTTTAATATGAATTACTTTGCAAACTATTATATAAAATCATTATTATGACATATTCAATAATAATTATTATAATTTTAAAGAATTATAATTATAATTAGAAAAAAGAAACAAAATCAATCGCGAAACGAATCAAAAATTTTTTTCTAATCGATCATGACTAGACGAAAACTTATGAATTCGTTTAATATCGACCTACCTACCCGGTTAAGAATAGAGTCCTTTATGGAATTCTATTCCCATTAAACTAATGTGAAACCTTGCTGCACACGATACTGAAATCCTGTGAACATAAAAAATCGAAACCATATATTTAAACAAGAAACAATCGAAGAAATATACGAATTTCATATAATGAAGTAGCGACCACCTGTGAACATAAAATGTCAAAAACATGTAATAATTAAACAAGTAGCAATCAAAATAATATGCGAATTTCATATTCCCTATAATAAACCATCATTTATAGTCCACCTGTCAATATAAAACATCAAAAATATTTTTTAATTAAACAAGTAGCAATCGAAATAATGTGCGAATTTTATTTAAATTAGCATCGTGCTGTTTACAGTCACCTGTGAACATAAAACATTAAAAACATTTTATAATTAAACAAGAAGTAATCGAAACAATGTGCGAATTTTATATAATAAATTATTACCCTGCTGTTCACAGTCACCTGTGAACATAAAGTACTAAAAACATTTTATAATTAGACAAGAAACAATCAAAATCAAAATGCATATTTTATATAATAAACAAAAAACCTGTGGACATAAGAAATTTATAATTTTATTATTTTCTAAAAATAAAACATATTAAACTAAGAATTATTTTATACACACATATACATACATATCTCACAAACGAAAAGAACAACCAACGAAGAGTGGATTTGGATCTTGCCAATTTGGATGATATTTCCTGAAACAGAAATTAACTACGTTTAGTTCAAATTTAGTGAATATTTCGATTTTTAATTTTTTATAATTCCAATTCTTCATTCGGCACCAATAGCTGATTAGATTATCTTCCCACATTATTATTTTGCATTGATTTCTTGTTAATCCAAGCACCTGGAAAACCTGAAACACAAATTTTGTATGATGAATTTATAATCTTTCATAATTCATAATTTATTTTTACGTCATATACTATGATAATATGACAAATCTTGAAAAATTATTTTCAACACTGTTGTTAATACCCACTGATATATAAAAGGATATTTTGCAATATTTAATCTTGAAACATGAAAACGGCACCTCTCTGTAACAGAAAAATATATAAAAGGCATGTGTGGAAAGACAAAATTTTTATCTACAATCTATGGGCAAATATTTTCATAATTTTGATAATTTAATAAGTAAAAAATAATATACGTATATATTTCGCCATAGATTGTAATACTCAAATAAAAGAAAAAAAAATGTATTAAAATGGCCATAAAATTGGCACTGAATATATCGAATTCTCGATGCATTAGTAAACATGATTTACATTTAAATACAAATATGAAATTATGAGTGCATATGATGTACAAATATATAGAAATACATAAAAATATATAGAAATATATAGAATGATATAGAAATATATAGCATAATATATAAATATATAGAAATATATATAAAGACAAAGATATAATTACATAATAAATTATCAATTGTTTAATACAATTAAGATAAATAATGTAAATCATTCAAGACACGTTACGAGAAAAAGGAAAAGAATTGTAAATATTTCACAATATTTAAGGATTAGGTCGCGTTAAAAAAAAAAAAGAAAAAAAAAAAGAAAAAGAGAAAGTATACTGCACCTTGTGTCGTATTATAAAATGCATACACAATTTTGTATACCGCCATAAATATATCCATAACGAGATCAGATCTATATTTAATCGATGGATTACATATATCTTACATTATTACGTTTGTATTAACGCGAAGTGTCTGATGTACATATTACATCGTTTATATGTACGACACTTTTTTATCTATTAAATTATAAAAAATATAGTAATATAATATCACAATTTTCAAATCGTATAGTTTGTACATTATATATAAAATAGTAATGAAATATTAAATCTGAAAGAAAAAAATAAGATTATATATGAAATACATATATGGAAATATTACACATATTAAAGACAAAATATAGTTTTAATAGATTGTTGCATATTATTCTTATTAATTTATGTTATCGTCACTGCTTGCCTTAACAAATCCTAACTTCCCTAACTACATCAAGTCTTGTAGATTTTTAATCAAAATAATTAGAATCTATATAAGATGATGATTATATTCATACAAGTCATAAAATGACTCTTACAATAAATGAGCCATCCTACAACTTGTGATAAGACTATGTTGGCATTGGATAAAGTATATGTATATAAATATATAATCATCAAAAGTGAGTGTACATAAAAAAGATAAAGAAAAAATTATTGATTTACTAATAATCATATAAAAAATTTTTAATTATCCTGAAATGAAAATCTACATGCTTGAGTATCCCAGGTGCATTCCTGAATGCAAACCTGTTCCTGAACTCTTTTCTCTCACACTCCTAAGTGTGGGACAGCCTTTTTATTCGCTTCATTTATATATCAAGACTTATACACTTTTATTCCAAAAAATAATCATATTTCTATCAAATATGTGTAAACATTTGCTAATAATCTTTATATCATTCATTATATCTTTTTAATATTTCTTACAAAACTTTTATATACGTAATAAAAAGACCCCCTCTTTCTCTCTCTCTTTCTCTCTCATATACATACTTATTAATTCTGTCACTTTATATTCACTTGTTGATAATTTTGGAATAAAAATATATACTCTTGACATATTTTATGCACTCCTGAGTGCAAGGCTGTTATTTTTGTATCATATAGCTCGCTTAGCAAGATTTATACATTTCTAATTTAGAATGATTCAAATTTTCTTTTCATTCACTTGCACTCTATGTAAATATAAATACATAATTATATTAGAAGGAATATGAAGTAATCTTTATTTATTATGAAATAAATATTATTTCTTTAAAAAAATAAGATAAGACTGGAATATTTAAATATATATTTACTATATACTTCCATAAGTGCATTTTCATTTTGATCATTCGAAACGATAAATGTATATCCTTACTATAATACGTTCATCTGCATTCCTGAATGCAGGCATGTACTTACTGTGTATCGTATGCACTCCTGAGTGCAGGCAAGCCATTTCAATCGCTTCGTTTATATACCAAGACCTATGCATTTTTATTCCAAAAAATATTCATACTTCCTTTAAATACGTATAAATATTTCTTAATAATCTTTGTATCATTCATTAATAACCTTCTTAATATTTCTTATGAAACTTTCATATATATAATAAAAATACTCCCTCTTTCTCCATCTCTCTCTCATATATATTTATTAAGTTTTTCATCTCATATTTATTTGTTGATAATTTTGGAATAAATATGTATATTCTTGACATATTTTAATATGCACTCCTGAGTGCTGGCTGCCATTTTGTCGCTTCATTCATCTAGCAAAGCTTATACATTTCTTATCAGAATGATTCAAATTTTCTTTTAATTCATTTGCACCATTTAAATATCATTCAATTATCATATATGAAATAAAATAAAATTTCATTTATTTATTGTTAGACAGGTTTAATATATTGAAAAAAATATTACCAGAGATTGACGTATTTATATATTTCTTGATTAAGTATCCTTATTAGTGCATTCATTCATTCATCTTTGATCATTCCGAATGTGAAATGTATATGCTTACTATAATTTGTTCATTTGCATTCCTGAATGCAATCATGTACTTACTGTGAACCTTTCATATGCACTCCTGAGTGCAGGCAAGCCTTTTTATTCGTCTTATTTATATACCAAGAGTTATGCCTTTTTATTCCAAAAATATTTATATTTTTTTCAAATATGTATAAACATTTATTAATAATCTTTGTATCATTCATTATATCTTCTTAATATTTCTTATGAAACTTTCATATATATAATAAAAATGATCCTTCTTTCTCCTCTCTCTCTCTCTCTCTCTCTCTCTCTCTCTCTCTCTCTCTCTCTCCCCCTCTTTCATATATATTTATTAAGCCTTTCATCTCATATTCATTTGTTGATAATTTTGGAATAAAAATGCATACCCTTGACATACTTTAATATGCACTCCTGAGTGCTGGCTGCCATTTTGTCGCTTCATTCATCTAGCAAAGCTTATACATTTCTTATCAGAATGATTCAAATTTTCTTTTGATTCATTTGCACCATTTAAATATCATTCAATTATCACATATATGGAATAAAATAAAATTTCATTTATTTATTGTTAAACAGGTTTAATATATTGAAAAAAATATTACCAGAAATTGACGTATTTATATATTTCTTGATTAAGTATCTTTATTAGTGCATTCATTCATTCATTTTTTATCATTCCGAATGTGAAATGTATATCCTTACTATAATTTGTTCATTTGCATTCCTGAATGCAATCATGTACTTACTGTGAACCTTTCATATGCACTCCTGAGTGCAGGCAAACCATTTTATTCGTTTCATTTATATACCAAGACTTATACCTTTTTATTCCAAAAAATATTTATATTTCTTTCAAATGTCTATAAACATTTATTAATAATCTTTGTATCATTCATTATATTTTCTTATGAAACTTTCATATGTATAATAAAAACACTCCTTCTTTCTCTCTCTTTCATATATATTTATTAAGTCTTTCATCTCATATTCATTTGCTAATAATTTTGGAATAAAAATGTATATCCTTGACATACTTTAATATGCACTCCTGAGTGCTGGCTGCCGTTTTATATATTCATCTGCATTCCTGAATGCAGGTATTTCAATTCGTCATCAAGTCTTGTAGATTTTTAATCAGAATAACCAAAATAAATAGAATAATCAGAATAATTAGATTAATCAGATTAATCAGAATAATCAGAATTATATTGCAAAAAGATAATGAGGATGAGGATGGAAATGATAACGATAATGATTACCACATAAGAGTCATTTTGCAACTCGTGGTAGAGCTGTGTTGACATTGAAATATGCATATATCTCGTATGTATACATACACATTATGAAATTATGAACATGAAAAAATATGATTAAAATATGATTATTCTGAATTAAAAATCAACATGCTTGGGTATCCAAATGCACTCCTGAGTGCAATGCTGCTGCAGGCCACGGACGTCCACACAATATTTAACGAGCGTGACTCTATCTTTGTAACTAAAAATCTACTTCAAGAAAAGGCTCTACTTTAAAACTTTAAAATGCAAGGACTCAACTTTAATTTAAGAAGAAAAAATGCAAAGACTCGACTTTAATTTAAAACAGAAAATGCAATGATTCGACTAATGTAATGCAAAGACTCGACTTCAATTTAAAATGAAAAGAGGGAGGGCTTGACTTTAATTAGAAGAAAAAAAAAATAAAAATAAAAATAAAAAATGCAAAGGGCTTGATTCTACTCTAAAATGAAAAATCGACTCTACTTTTAAAAAATACAATGACTTGACTTTACTTTAAGAAAAAAT
>NC_057703.1:3908270-3908561 GCF_014466175.1 Vespula pensylvanica
TATAGATTCTAATTATTCTGATTAAAAATCTACAAGACTTGATGTAGTTAGGAATATTAGGATCTGTTAAGGCAAGCAGTGACGATAAAATAAATTAATAAGAGTAATATGCAACAATATATTAAAACTATATTTTGCCTGTAATATGTGTAACATTTTCATACATAAATTTTATATATAATCTTTTTTTCTTTGAGATATAATATTTCATTACTATTTTATGTATAATATACAAAGTACATGATTTGAAAATTGTGAAATTATATTACTATATTTTTTATAATTTAATAG
>NC_057703.1:3908739-3909067 GCF_014466175.1 Vespula pensylvanica
TTTTTTTTTAACGCGACTCAATTCTTAAATATTGTGAAATATTAACAATTCTTTCCCCTTTTTTCATAATTTGTCTTGAATGATTTACATTATGTTTCTTAATTGTAGTAAACAATTGATAATTTATTATGCAATTATATCTTTATAATAAGATATGAAATTTTAAATATATATATTTCTATAAATTTCTATATCATTCTATATATTTCTATATATTTTTATGCATTTCTATATACTTGTACATAACATGCACTTATAAGTTCATACTTTTATGTAAATGTAAAACATGTTTACTAATGCATCGAGAATTCGATATATTCAGTGCCAA
>NC_057703.1:3909139-3909241 GCF_014466175.1 Vespula pensylvanica
TATTTCATCATTACAATCTATGGCAAAATATATACGTATATAATTTTTGACTTACTAAATTATCAAAATTATGAATATTTTTGCCCATAGATTGTAGATAAA
>NC_057703.1:3909251-3909467 GCF_014466175.1 Vespula pensylvanica
TTCCACACATGCCCTTTTATATAATTTTTTGTTACAGAGAAGAAAGTGTCGTTTTCATGTTTCAAGATTAAATATTGCAAAATATCCTTTTATATAGCGGTGAGTATTAACAACAGTGTTGAAAGTAATTTTTCAAGATTTATCATATTATCATAGTGTATGACAAAAATAAATTGATAAAGATTATGAATTCATCATGCAAAATTTGTGTTTCAG
>NC_057703.1:3909567-3911222 GCF_014466175.1 Vespula pensylvanica
GGTTTGCATTCAGGAATGCACCTGGATACTCAAGCATGTAGATTTTTATTTCAGGATAATTAAAAATGTTTTATGTGATTATTAGTTAATCAATAATTTTTTTTTATCTTTTGTATGTACATTCACTTTTGATGATTATATATTTTATATACTTTATCCAATGCCAACATAGTTCTTTTTACAAGTTGTAAAAGGGCTCATTTATTGTAAGAGTCATTTTACAAATCTTGTATAAATATAATCATCATCTTATATAGCTTCTAATTATTCTGATTAAAAATCTACAAGACTTGATGTAGTTAGGAAAGTTAGGATCTGTTAAGGCAAGCAGTGACGATAAAATAAATTAATGAGAATAATTTGCAACGATGTATTAAAACTATATTTTGCCTTTAATATGTAATATTTTCATATATAAATTTTATATATAATCTTATTTTTTTCAGATTTAATATTTCATTACTATTTTATATATAATATACAAACTACATGGTTTGAAAATTGTGAAATTATATTACTATATTGTTTATAATTTAATAGATAAAAAAGTGTCGTACATATAAACGATGTAATATATACATCAGACACTTCGCGTTATTATAAACGTAATAATGTAAGATATATGTAATCCATCGATTAAATATAGATCTGATCTCGTTATGGATATGTTTATGGCGGTATACAAAATTGTGTATGCATTTTATAATACGACACAAGATGCAGTATACTTTTACTCTTTTCCTTTTTTTTCTTTTTTTTTTTAAACGCGACCTAATTCTTAAATATTGTGAAATATTGACAATTCTTTCCCTTTTTTTCATAACGTGTCTTGAATGATTTATATTATATATCTTAATTGTATTAAACAATTGATAATTTATTATGCAATTATATCTTTATATCGTTATATGTGTTTTTAAATATTTATATATTATTCTATATATTTCTATATCATTCTATATATTTTTATGTATTTCTATATACTTGTACATAACATGCACTCATAATTTCATATTTTTATTTAAATGTAAAACATGTTTACTAATGCATCGAGAATTCAATATATTCAATGCCAATTTTATGGCCATTTTAATACATTTTTTTTTTCTTTTATTTCAGCATTACAATCTATGGTGAAATATATACGTATATAATTTTTTACTTTTTTAATTATCAAAATTATGAAAATATTTGCCCATAGATTGTAGATAAAAATTTTGTCTTTCCACACATGCCCTTTTATATAGTTTTCTGTTACAGAGAGGTGTCGTTTTCATGTTTCAAGATTAAATATTGCAAAATATCCTTTTGTATATCAGTAAGTATTAACAACAGTGTTGAAAATAATCTTTCAAGATTTGTCATATTATTATAGTGTATGACATAAAAATAAATTGATAAAGATTATGAATTCATCATGCAAAATTTGTGTTTCAGGTTTCCCAGCTGCTTGGATTAACAAGAAATCAATGTAAAATAATAATGTGGGAAGATAATCTAATAGGTATTGATGACGAATGAAGAATTGAAATTATAAAAAATAAAAAATTGAAATATTCAATAAATAGTTTCAGGAAATATCATCCAAATTGGAAAGGTTTGATTCCACTCTTCGTTGGTGAATTAAACATAGTTAATTTCTATTTCGGGAAATA
>NC_057704.1:0-14462 GCF_014466175.1 Vespula pensylvanica
TCCGGACAACGAACGAGTCTAACAACGCTTGCATCGTGTAAGTATTATATTTCTTAACTATTTCTCGTAATTTAATTTACATTGATGATCCAGTTGGCACTGAATATAGCTTCACTCGTAATGATAAAGATTATGATAAAGATTATGAAATTCAAGTTGCAAGACATTCGTAACTTGGTAGACTGTTGCATACACGCATACGTCATCTGTGCAATTCAAAGAGAGATATGGAAACACGATATTATAATTGTTAAATTTCTTATCGATTTTTAATGTATAGATTATAAGTAAAAATGAAAAAGTTTTTATAATGAGGATTAATTTAAAAAATACTAAATGTGCTCTGTATAATATATTTAAATTTCATAAAAAAATAAATAGTTTATCCACTTAATTGTAATTGTATATTCGGTAAAAAGTAAAGATTAAAATATAATTAGTTTATGATATCCGTATATCGTTTATCGCGCAAATAAATTTCCAACGACGTCCATAGCTGCAAACGATAATAGAAGAATTCGTAGTTCTAGGATGCAATTTATACGATCGTGTAAAACTTAAACTCTTAGATTTTCAGTAAATATTTATCAATGAATGAAATAAAAGTCATATGCATCGATACTCCTTATTCCGATGATGTCGATTACTAATCATACGTCAACAATAAATGTTGAAAGAATCCACATTAAATTCATTAATATAAAATTAAAGAAATAAAGTTACAAGAATGCTATAAAAATAGAATGAATTTAAAATCCTTAGCTATTGAATATATATATACAACACATTCAATAAAACATGCGTAATCGAAAGAAAAGGACGAAAGAAAGTTTCGATAAAAGAACATTACTTAATCGAAGAATGAACGTACAAACTTAAAGAGAGAACAATTCTGTTTAACTGTAATCAAATCCATCTTGCATATTTTTAAGTACATACGCCACGATGTACTGTTAATGATAATGAACGAAATCACGATGCACACGTTCTGAAAAGATAAACATAGAATTAACTAAACATTTTCGTAAAGAATACAGCAATAACAAATAACACAATATTTGTCAATTATCGCTTACCAGTCGTCGTCGGGTGTCGAATACCATTTCTTGTTATAGACAAAACTGACGACGAAAATTCCGAACGTCGTACTTGGTTCGTTCTATCATAGAAACTAACAATTGCTTATATGGTTATATTAGATTAAGGAACGCAGTGAAATAAGTTCGCAGTTAAGCGTGATCGATGTTAGTATATTCAATTGCGAAAATGGTGTTTTTGGCAATCGATTGGTATATAAAGTAAGGATGTACGTTAGATAAAATATTCTAATTAGCTGCGATTAACGAAAGGACGAAATAACTCGGAACAGCGGATTCAGCGGCAGTAAGGAAACTAAGTTGTCCATCGTGCTGGCCTATTGCGTCATCCGTACAATGGCTTCTCCACATGTTTGTAAAGTTTCGATCTATTTCTATGAAAATATCAAAACATTAAAAATATGATATACGAAGTTAAAAACTATCTAAACGGATGTCTTACTAGTTCCAACTATGAAAATTAATCATTTCAATTTGAAATAAAGCTCGTAAACACATTTATAACGTTTACTATATTTGTAAGGAAAATGTTCATACGGCCAAATACAATTATTTTTCATACGAATATCTTCTATTCTCGAAGTTGTTACAACAGAAGTATTTATTTCGAAGTCTTCACATTTAGAAAGAGAGAGTACTCTCAAAGTCATTCAAAAGTTCGTTTTTGTTGACATCGTTTAACTACCTTCACAGTATAGATGACGCCATTCCCGTTCCAGTTTGCACCAGTCAGACACGAGACCGTATCGTCCTCGTTAATTACAGGTAATTAGTAGAATTTTTCTTACGTACACCCTATTCCTATATATCGAATAATAGCTAAGTGCACAATTTTCGTGAGGCTGCGTTTGAAAGTCGATCCCTTAACGCGTTTAAAAGAGATTTGAGAAAATAAAATCGGCCTTTCGTAGATCTCCCTGGGAAACTATTGCGTCGTATTTTTTCTTCACTTTTACCAGTTTTGTTTTTACAATATCAATACTTCTCTCACTTTTTAACAATACTCCGATTAATAATTTTACATTAATAGTTGTGATCGATTGATATTTTGTGTTATTTCCGATTTTCATATACCACCACGCATACACGCACACTTAACCTTATCCTGCAGTGGTTAATATTACACTTTCCAGATTTTCAAGAGTTCTACGAGTTAGAATAGCAGAGCCCCGAGGTGTATAAAGTCAGTGTTAGCGAATAATACATCCGTCAAGTAAATTATTTTTTAAGGATTTGTTCAATAATTGAAAAAGAAGAAAAAACATAACCTACAAAACCATAACGCGGAAGCTTGGATTTTTCGAAGAATTACGTGTAATACGTAGGCATATGTACGTCTAAGAAGATCATTTATTACGAATGTACATCGCCAAATTCTATATTCGTGGGTATGTGTGCACTGGCTGTGTATAAAAATATGAGTCTTTTCGTCCTCTACAGTCTCATCGAAAACAGGTATTTTCTAAGAAATCATATAGGTCAGTTCGTCAGTCCAGTTCTTGGAATTTATACAGGCTTTACATAGGTGTATAGATAGTATTTTATATAGGCATATAAGTAGTGTTTCATATAGATATATAGATTGTCGTGTCCGAAGGATATATGACACATTTCGTGATGGCTTTTTTTTATACCCACCGTTATATACATTCAATATATTACTTCGCGATGTATAATTGTTTGTTTCTTTTTCTTCTCTTCGATAGTCGTGCGTTTTCGATCCAATTATTATTAAATTATGATACACTTCACTTGAATTGTAAATGACGTATTATTCGATATTTATAGATAAAAATTCGACAAAGTATTATTTTTTCCAAATACTTGCAATAAAGATGTACATGATCAGCAAATTTGCTCTAACGCACACCTTCTTCCAGTATATCAATCGATGGCAGAACGCGTGATTTTTAAGAGACCACGTTCGTAAGTTTGGTCGACCAATTCGTATCATCACGTTTAAAAGATATACACGAAAATAAAATCGGCTTCGTAAAGCGCACGGGGAGTTATTGTGTCATATTTTTTTATGATGCTCCGATCAATAATTTTGCATTAATAGTCGTGAATGCATTATATTCAATTTTCATGTACGAGCGTATATATATATGCACATCCTCCTCCCTGCAATAGAGAGAGAGAGAGAGAGAGAGAAAACTTTTAATCTTATTCTATGCTGATATGATCTTATATTTTTCAGATTTCTAAGAATTTCACAAACTAAAAATAACTCCATCGAGAAATCAGTTTTATATACATATTTCCTCTTCATATATGGACAGATGTTCTTGTTTTAATACGTAGAGCTAGATTTTTAATAGGGAGAAATTATTAATGTTCGGCATGGAGTCATTTCTGAGAAATTTACCGACTGAGAATAAAACAAAAATAATCGAGCAAAAACAAAAGAGATCTTTATTGCTATACAATATTTCGTCAATTATAGATGTACAAAAGCATCGATTAATATTAATTTATCAGATCAGATAAAATTATATAAAATAATTTTTTAGAGAAATGCATTAGAAATGTGCAAAATGAAAGTTTGCAATTAATTTTCTTCTTTCGTTATTAATGACATTGAAATTTTCGATTTGTAAACGTTCCAGATTTTTATTATTAAATATAATATATATATATATATATATATATATATATATAACTCAAAAAAATCTACTTATCTGTTCGTATTGAAAGTTGGAACAAATTGAAAATAATACTTTTCCTTTGATAAATATTTTTTAAAGGTTACGTAAATTCAAAGTTAGGTAAATTCATTATAGTAATCATTATTAATAATATATTTAAAAGCATAAAAAGTGTTAATAAAAGAAAAACAATATTAAATTTATATAAAATAAAGAGAAATCAATATAAAAAGCAATAAAACGTGACGACGTGGTGGGAAGAGGTCTATGAAAGAATAGATATAAAATTTTTTATCAAAACATGTATAACGATTGCCTCGCGATTATATATACTATTGTTTCAAGATTAGTTAGATTTACTCCATACACGCATACATTGACTAAATGAATATAAAATAATTGAAATTATAAATTATTTAAGCTTAAGGCTGTTCATCATTCTTGTTTTATAATGGTTTACGCCATAAATTTAATGGATATAGAACATAGACGCTGCATTTTTTACTATAGTGCGGATTTCTCTTTCACCATTGCTCTACACATTCAACGATCTCTAACGACGAAGGAGTCGAAGTCGGCGAAGTCAAAGCGCATTTGTGCATTCAAAGAATTCTTCGATGCCTCTTTCGACCTGCCCAATATCTTAAATGGAGATTCCTATGAACAAAAAATAATAATAAATAAATAAAAGAAAAAAGATATTAAAAAAACCAACAATACTCATGTCATTTGTAACAGAAGCGATCTTTCAATTACTTTTTTATACATATAACTTTGCACGTTATGGCCCATATAAAAAGCAAGCGTTTGAAGGGTTAATATCGATCGAAGTCTCAATAATGGATCCGGCTGCAATAATCGTTTGAGAAGATCTGTTGCTGCGTGAGAGAGATTTGTACCGACTGGTAAAGTTCCCGGTGGGAGGGGAGAATTCTGCTCGATGCGATCTGAGAAAAGTTCGCATGGTGCAATGGATGGATACTGAAACAAACAAATAAAAAAAAAACGTATATATATTTCTTCTGTAATTATAATTTCTTCAAAAAATTTTGAGAATGTAAAAATACGTGAAAAAAGTCAATAGAATAATCTATAGAGATATTAAAATAGAATAGGATACTTATTCAGTCCAAAATGATCGAAATCGGATTTTCAATCAAACTAAGAACAGCGTGTTTGACTCTCTTTCGAGACATTCAAGGGCCAAGGTCTCTCTCTCTCTCTCTCCCCCTCTCTCTCCCTCTCTCCACCTCTCTCCCTCTCTCTCGGTCCTCTCCTTTTGCGGGCACGTACATAAATATTTGCGCACGCGAGTTGTAGAAAAGGAGAGAGAGAGAGAGAGAGAGAGAGAGAGAGAGAGAGAGAGAGATAGAGAATGTCGGTAAACTAGCGAAGCTATTACCAATGTGGATTCTATCGCATCTATAGAGAGGCAACGTGTACGTATGTACTTACGTTCGCTACGATATTACGCGACTAGCACATACATACGAGGAGGGTCAACGGCCACTCGCGACCCTCAACCTATTCGCACGTTCGTGTCCCTCCGGCCTCTCCTACAGTACACGCAACCTATGCTCAATCTCACGCGATCTTATGCTGGTCTACGGATTTCTTTCATTATACCACGTACCGCCATTTTTATCGAAAGCTCGCATCTTTCAAAGCGACCATTTTGAAAATAAAAATAAAATGACGATCGATCCTAATTAATCGCGGGAAATTGAATAGGTGATCGAGGAACTTAGAAACGATCGTAAATACACAGCACCAGAGTTGCGTGTAATTAAGAAGGAAATAGAAATAACGGAGTGAGTATAGTTCTTTTTTTCCTGAAATCTCCAAGTCAATCGTAGAAAGAGAGAAGCAAAGTCATTCTTGTACATTAACCTTTTCAAGGACATTGACACATATGTGTATATACATTTGATTTTTTTTAAATTCAATTCATTTTGACTGAAATAAGAAAAACATTCACTGTAGGATCTTTCAAAAAGGAAAATAGAAATCTGGTAGTATGTAAAATTAACCGCGATATAATTAATCCTTTGAATTAATCGAATAATTTCAGTGTCACGGAACGTCTCTCCAACGATTCAATGAATTTTATCTTAATCTCTTCTTTTTTTACACGCTACCCCGTAGTGACTATCATTTTATCTCATAACGCCATCTTAAACGGCTTGCACGAGAGAACGCGTGATATTAAAAGAAAGACCATCGGCCGTCTCGGATAAATATCATCCTAGATCTTTGAGAATATACCAGCACGCGTTCTCCTCTCGTAGTACGTTCACCGATTGCCACGAACTTATCGCTCATTAGTCACTATGACTTTATCGTCTTTTATTTCGATGTGTGTTTACAATCAACCTCAACAACGATATAATGAGAGAGCGAGCGAGAGAGAGAAGATAAAGAAGAAAAAACGCAGGAAGGAGATTCGATCCTCTACGGTGAACGGGACATTTCAATTTCCATCTCGACGAGGACCTTGACCGAGAATAACGGTATAAGCGTACGATCGATCAGTGATTATAGATACGAATCTTTTAGAACGATTTTATATTTCTTTTCTTTTTTTATTTCTTTTTTTTTTTTTTTTTTTGATCTCAACGTAAATCACGAAAGAGCGTAAGTTTAATGGCGTCACACTAATTTATAGATGTATCTATAATATATCCCGAAGCTATTCTCGTCTGGATGATGTATGATTTGTCTATTTATCATATTATGAATAACATCATGCATCATATACGTATGTACGGTGTACAATGGTGAAGAGATTCCGATGAGATTCTCGTGAATATGTTCATTCGCCATTTTCGATCTTTCGTGTCGAAGCGAAAAGGATGAAATACGCGAAGAACGCGATAAGGATGCTTTCTACAACGAAGAGTTATGCTCGTTGCATTGTCGCAATATGGAAAGCCACGAGAAACGAGGTAAAAACAAGAGACATACGTTAAATAGCTAATCCCAGTTGGGTTCTATTATAGAGTCAGTTGGATTGCACGTTTGTCGAAAAGACAACGGATATCAGAATACATAGTGTTGAAATCAGGATTCGAGTATCTGTTTTACGAAATAACGCACATGTTGATAATCAGCATGATCGGACTATATGGTTGCAACGTAAAGTCCGTGTTTGTGCGTGTGTAATTGATACCGCTAATACCATTTAACAGGATAAAAAGAGTTAATCCTTTGTACTCTTTATTTAATTAGTTTGAATTGTTAAACTAATCTGTTCGTATACAGGATGTCCAATGTACAAAAACATATTTCTTTTACAGCATTTATTTTAATAAAAATATGATAATATTTTGTAATAAAAAGAAGTGCTATAGAATGTTATCCTAAAAAATGTCGAGTTACGCAAACATAAAAGTTCAAAGATTTAACTCTTCACAAAGATTTCTATAAAAAGAAATAAGTAATATTCTTTTGTCTATAAGGAATTTACGTTATACTTTTGGAATGATTTGTTTGATTTTTAATCAAAATACATTTCGTATATATCTACACGTCAATTGATTGAAAATTGATTTAACAAATTAATTTGAACGTATAAAGTTTTGACTAATAAAAGATCGGATGGATTATGAAGAATCTCTCAAAAGAATCGGCGTCTAGACGAACCAAAAGAAAGCTTCTCGAGACGCGAAAAATTCGTGTCGTCGAACTTGTCTTCTTCGAACCGATCGTTTTTTCTCTTCTTTCTATCTGTTGTTAAAAGAAAAGAAAGAAGTAGAAGTAGAGAGAGAGAGAGAGAGAGAGAGAGAAATAGCCAAGAGCAGCAGCTAATTGCTGAGTAAACTCAAACTCAAAGTTCAACTTCTCGGTGCGAACCGTACTGAGCGACTATCCGCGGATCCTTTCGTTAACATCAACACATATGTACGTACAAACGTATATACATGCGTGTGTCCCTCTCATAATTGCACACAATTTGTGTGCACTAGCTAAGAGTACAACTTGACGAGAGCCCACGTGTCCTTCAGGAAGTTCTAAAGCTTGAAGCTTTCCGTTGGGCTAACTTTTCTACGTGATATATAAGGTTCTCTTCTCTGAAAAAATGAAGTTACCAGCAAGACGTTTCCTTAGTAGAAGTTTCCTCTCATACATAGTTTCCTATGTAGAAGTGACAAAGTATTTATCGGATCTAGCTTCCTTTATGTCTATTTTGTTTGTTAGAATTTTTTAGAGAATATGAGAGTGACTGTTAAATTGTGAAAAGCAAATATGCGGTCAATAAATTAAAAGAAGACTATTATCAATTCGTAATATTCGTCTTATATGATTTTTTCGAAATAAAAGATATAAATAAATTTCACTGTCATCAATTTTTATTAGAGCTTGTACAGAAGACCACCTATTATCTTTACCTTTAGTAGTCAACGTACTAATTGATTCGACTTAATCGGTCTTAATTTTGAGATAAACGATTGAAGACTTTAAAGAGACGAACGAAACGGATGTCACGAAACGAAAAGGAAGCCCCAAGATAGACTTGTGCGCTCGCTCCCGCACATTTATCGTCTGTCCGTGCCGTTTCTTCTCCACTCGCGAGGATACTCGCTCGACGATAAATGCGACAAGGATTTTAGAAGCATCTTGGTCATCACGTACGCAAATCTTCTTAATAATTGTGTAAGATCTCTGTTTAAAAACGTAAAGATATTGAAGAAAATGTTGATATTTGTTCGTATTTCAAATATGGACGAGATTCTGTCAGATACGTGATAAGAGATAGAAGAAGAATAAGCAGAAAAAAGTCCTTGCAGTTTGTATAAAATCTCTGAAAATATATAAACATTGAAAAAGATTATAATTCTCTCGTAATTCAAATGATATTGTGAAACTTGATAATTCAAATATATCATCTTTTGAAATAATCCGAAAGAGATTTCTCAGGTGTATAAAAGCAGATGCAAGAATAAGAAAAAGAAGAAGAGGAAGAAGAAAAGGATAAAAAAGAAGAAGAAACGGTCGATCGGTTGTGTTACGACGTTCGCAAACTCGTTTCTTGTTGCGGTGCATCGACCAGAGAAGGCACCGTCCAGTTCTATTCCTGGCACGATGACGAGCTTTTTCAAGAAGTCGTAGGATCGACGACATCGAGCTAGAATCTACAAATAGCGATCGACGATTACGAATCCATCAACGACGTTGGCGCCGAAGGCGGAGTCCTTGTCAAGAATTCTCTCGAGCGCACGATCGATCGAACGCGAGCGAACGAAAAAGTAAAGACGAGAATGAGGCCGATGACTTCTCTATCGAGATCTGATCAACGTTAATCGAAATAACGGCAAATCTCTTGATTCATAAATTTAAGAGAATTTACAATTCAGATCATAGATAGATATCGCACGAGAGAGAGGAAGATTTATTTCTTGCGAACACATAAGCTCGAACAAAATTAACAGATTCTTCCGACAGATTAGCATTGAGCTAACGAAGTGAAGTATAATAACGAGCTTGTACTTTGGACAAATTCCACGACCATCGTTACGGGATATACTTTTTCTCGAGTTAACTTCATTTAGCACGATCTATACCAACGATGAGCCTTTTTCTAAAGTGGTACCATAATGATTCAATGTGCATTGATTTTTCTTCTATTTAACGACACTCGGAGGTTTCTTTTCTTAAGAAACTATAAAGTGTGTGTGCCGATTTGAATCATTATCTTTTTCTTGGATTCTATTGAATGGGAAATTTAGTATAACATAGGTACATGTATAAGTATACATAACTGTGTAGAAACAGAGCAAAGAAAACACAGTTTATAAGATTTCGTCGGTTAAGAGAAGGCTATTAAAAGGACGATCGAGCTATGAGGAAAGGATAAAAAGAATGAAAAGGTAAGGAAGAAGGCGTGGAAAGAGGAAGAACACTGTAGTCTGTAGCCAGCACATGGCAGATATTAACTTCCCATTAACCATAGGGTTTGCCATTAGAGAGAAGTCCGGTACAAAGAGCCGACTTTGCTGGCGCCAGTAGTAATCGCCATCGCGTATTAGCCGCTCGTGCAATCCTCAAGCTGCAACGATTCCTCCTCCTGCAGCTATTTATAAACCTGCCCTGTACCCGCAAGTAAACTCAGAATGCTGCTTCTAGCTAGGGTGAAATCCCTTTTGATATTCATTTGCCGCGATGAAGTGTCCTGACCGATCTTTAATTTTTATCTTTCTTGAGAGAGATAAATCATTCAGAATCCATATTTATCATTGTGAAATATAAACATTGAGATATGGATAAAAGTAATCTACATTTTTTTTTGTTTATCATCGACCGTATTCTACTTTGATATGAAATTCTACATAGGAAGGATGATAATTGTTTAAAAGGAATTAGTACTAATCTCGGGAACATTGAAAATAATAATCTAGATCGATGTCGATGAATATATGGCGATGACCAGAGCAACGAGGACCGTTTGTCTCGAGCAAAACCTGCAATATAATCTCGAGCTCAAGATTGATGTTGACGATTTATATCTAATATCATAAAACTCTCGTACGTATAGTAATCTAAGATATATAAATAGCTTGCTTGGATAGCTAGGTGATGAAACGAGCTCATTCGTAGCTACGTAGATACATATATCCGATGAGAGACCATAGAGAAGCAGGCTTAGGGCAATTACACCGAAGCGAAGATAGCGGTTATCTCGTGCTTCCCTCGCTAATACTGTTCGTGAGAAGATGTAACGAGCGTACCTGTTTCACGAGACACGGTATCTCGTGGTCTGAATAATATTTAAGATATACATGCTCGCATCGGTATAATATCTCTCTCTCTCTCTCTCTCTCTCTCTAGAATCATCGTCACCAAGAAATTCAATTTGGTTTCATGCTGTAGAAAGAGAAAAAAGAAGAAAACAAAATTGCAATTTAAGAGAGTGACGAATATGACAAAATATCGATCAAGTAACTATCTCCAAAGATATTTCCTTCCTCTCGAGGAAACGAGGTAACAAACGTCATAGTAACTCGGTTGCTATGACTATTCTGGCCCTATGGATACGCAGGAGGTGCATGGACATAGGCACGCACATTGCGATTAATGCACGCGATCTATAAATGGATCTGCTGGGAAAGGTGGTGGTAAAGAGCAGTGGCGAAGGTATTACCGAAGGGGTCTGGCGCGAGACTCGCAGCACGCGAGCCGTCTTTCGTCCCTGCGGTAGGAAGAGAGAGAAAAAGAAGAAAAAAGAAAGAAAGGAGGATGGACTGGTTCGAGTTGGATGCCTTCACGAGCATCGCCATCGAGTTTTTGCAATGTTGAAGGAGATACGCGTAGGGAATAATAGGATATTGCGCTTTTCTTGATCTTTAGATCCGATCGAATTTTAAAATATCGAAGAAAAGATCTGTTAAGAAGAAATCCGAATCGATCGACATCGGCTAAATTATGTTATTTGTTATCTATGGAGAATTTCTAAAAGTAGATAGATCATCGAGGAGTCTTACGAAATTTTCGAGAATTCTCTTTGATCTCTAAGCTAGAAGAATTCTGATACTAAAATGGCCTTTCAACGTCGATTACGAGAAGCTTCAAATCCGTGGACTTGGTAATCGGGTTTACTTTCTCTCTCTCTCTCTCTCTCTCTCTCTCTCTTTCTCTCACACACGTAGAAAATCTACAAAGCATGGACATAACGAGCGTAAAAAGAAACAGAGCTGGTTCGCCTTGCGAACATTATTTTCTTCTACTAAGCCTTCGATACCAAAGATGCGAACGTATCACTCTCGAAATCTCAAGAACCATCTCTCTCCCTCTCTCATTTCTTCTATCCAGACAAGCCCATCCTTTTTCTTCTTTTTTTCTCCTTCTTCTTCTGCTCCTGTCTCTTCTTTTTCTGCTTCTTCTTCTCTTCCATTTCTTTGGGAGAACTTCCATTATCGTAAAGAGATCCTCAGAATCGGGACGAAATCGAAACGAGGTAGGTAGTTCCAACAAAGACGATCGTTCCAATCCCTACCTCAAGATAGGAACATTACGTACGTATCGAGGTTTGCACGGATTTGCGCATTCAATATACGTCCAACGTGCGTTGTTTCTTCCCTTGAAGAGTGCACGACGCGCCTTGTCCGTAAACATCATTACGGGAGATAGCACTTCTTGTTCCTCCACGATCGTCGAATGCCAGTTTATTTATACGTTCAATACGCGAAAAGATGAACGATTGCCTTCTTTTCGATTTCATCTTTATCATTAGATGAGAAAATCTTAGAATGTTCCGAAATGTTTCGGATCACGGCGAAAAGTCGTCTGGATAAAATTTAGAAACTTTTGTCAAATTATATCATTACGTTCATGAAGATTTCTTTCTTTCTCTCTCTCTCTCTCTCTCTTTCACTTTCTCTTTTCCCCTATTCGATATGACCGACACTATCGAAGATCGACATCTAACCGTCCAATGGCAATAACCGAGAACCCAGGCGGAACCCATTCTCAGTCTACAAGAAAGGATCTTTCGGAGGACTTGCAAGAACCAAGTCATATTTTTAGAGACCTAACAGCATCAGCATAAACAACAACAACAACAACAACAACGTTCGAGTCCGTGATCCCGTGCACTATATCATGGACCATCGGAGGGTTCAAGTTATTACTGGTTTAGGACCTTCTCCCCCTTCTTCTTTTTCTTCGATCGTAGCTTTGGACCCCAAGGCACCAAAAACTCGTTAACTGTTCGTAGAAAGAAAGAAAGAAAGAAAGAAAGAAAGAAAGAGAAAGAATCTTGGTCAAAAGTAGATTTCTAAAAAAAGAAATAAAAAGGAAGAAAGGAAGATGCAGACTGAAGAAAGTCGAAAGAAAACACAAAAAAATAAAATAAAAAAGAATCATTCCGAATATGATTAGACGTGATAAATAAATGCTCCCAGACTATTCTTAAGTAATCCTTTTTTCTGGCCGGTTGCTTCGAAGCACCTTCGTCTTCGATCGTTGCCACGAAAGGGACATAAGGAGAGAAGAGAACGAAGGGAAGCAGGGATAGGTCGGTGAACTTGGCTCGAAAGAGGCAAAACCTCGAAGGACGAAGCTCCTGGACACGCTGCTACGAGCACAATCCTCTTCTTGGTCGTCTTCGTTGTCCATTCGTTCTCCTTCCTTCCAGCCCTACCAGGCCGCTTTTAACCCATCCTCTTCTTGATCCTCTCGTCCTCTTGCTCGCTTGCCTCCATATACGGGGATTCGCGCCGATACGGTTGCTGAACGCCACGCAAAAAGCCAAACCTGCTTCACCGGCCGAGAGAGGAACCTCCTCCTCCTACTCCTCTATTTTCTTCTTCTCTTTCGTCTTCTTCTTCCTTGGTCCTTTTTCCCTTCCAATGCTCTCTCGACCGGCTTCATCCTCCACAGTCTTGTCATTACCTTCCCTTACTCTCTCCTTCTTCTCCTTCTTCTTTTCCTCGTTCTTCTTTTCTTCTTCATCATCTTAATACCATTGCTCTGGACCTTGAAAGTATGTACTTTGTGCGAACAACGTCCTTGACCCATGAAACTCATGACCCATGACCCGACGCCTACTTTGGTATATTTGGAATAAAATTCTTATCTTAATCCATTCCCGTTACTTTGCCAGAATTAGTGATCGAATATTTGATGAACGGTACTTATGGGCTTTTTATAAAATTTGCATATTTTTCATAATTATCTTATTTATCATGAAAGAAAACATAGGAATCAATGGTCTTTACCGTTCTTACTAGAAACATTGACGTACTTATGAAAATGTTAAATCAATGATAGATTAATCCCCTTGAATTTATCGAGTCAAGACTCGTGACATGCTGTCGAAGCATTAGGAGGTAGTAGAAAAGGAAGGATGAAGAAAATCGGAGAAGGGAGAAAAGATCGTCGACGTTCTCGAGACACGTCGAAGCAACTAATTTAGAGACTGGCGCCAGGTTCTTCGATCGTTCGTGAGAGCACCCGTTAATCCTGCCGGCCGCGGCAGGCCGTCCTCTTATTTTTCTTCCTATTCCTCCTTCACCGAGAAAGAGAGAAGTACACTGGCACTCCCAGTTTGTGCTCTTCGCGATTCCAGCAACGAACATGGGAAGCTCGTTCCGTATATCTACTTTAATTCCACGGGTTATTCGCTAGAAAAATGGTAAAACTCGCTAAATACTTTGTTAACTTCCATTCAAATTTATAGAATTTTCTTTTATATTACAAAAGCTATGAACAATTTCACACTATTGTTGCACATCTTGCAAAAAGCATAATTCCTTTATCAGAACGATTCTTGTTGATCTAAATCGAAATATATTGAACGAGGATACAATTTAATTGAACAAAAGAGGAAAGAAACGAAACTTCGAAGAAAAATAATTCGATCGATCTTTTTCAAATCATTTCATCTTTCAAAGGAATACAATAATCAATGTGAAATTTATTAAAAATAAATTCCATGAAATGCGTAATAACAACGAGGAATAAACTACTCGTAACGAGTCTCTATCCGGCTATTTTACAAACGTCCTCTCGTGTTTTACGTACCGATAGCTAGCTCGTCGTATCTTGCGCATAATAAGAACGTACATACATCTCGTTGAGAATCGACGATTGGCTTCCTCCTGACGAGTCATCGAATTCTAAGGAAAGTGAATCATGCTAAAATGCGAGAAACGAGAATAGTTGAGATGAAGAGAGAAGAGAGAGAGAGAGAGAGAGAGAGAGAGAGAGAGAGAGAGAGAGA